>NC_056749.1:476061941-476189441 GCF_019279795.1 Protopterus annectens | reverse complement strand
AGATTCAGGTCCCAAGGAGGAATGGGGTCTTGCACAGGAGGTCTTAACATCATGGAACCCTTAAGAAAGGATTTGCACAGTTTGTGAGACATAAGACTGGAATCATTAATCCCCACATGAAAATTAGATATTGCTGCCAGATGAACTCGGAGTGTAGCAGCCGCTGAACCTTGGTGAAAGAGTTCTGAAAGAAACTCTAGAACAATAGCAATGGGAGCTGTAAATGGATCAACTTCTCTATTCTGTGCCCATATAGAAAATCTCTTCCATTTACTATGATAAAAATTCCTGGTTGAAGGCTTGTGAGAAGAGGTAATAATATGAGTTACAGCTGGAGGCAAATCATGAAGCCTGACTAGTGACAGAACTGGAACAGCCATGCTGTCAGTTTGAGAGTGTGGAGACCGGGGTGAAGAGAACCTGACGTGTGTCAGGAGGTCTGGCACTGGGTCCAGAGTCCATGGGTAGTCTAAAAGTTGAGGCCTGAGAAAAGGGAACCAAATCTGATGAGGCCAGTAAGGAGTGATGAGGATCATCTTGCTTCCCAATAGCATTGCTTTCTGTATGACCTTGGGGATGAGTGGAAAAGGAGGAAAAGCATAAAGGAGTCCCGGGGGCCAATTATGGACTAGTGCATCTCTTGTAGACTCTCCCAGAGGGGGGATGAGAGAGAAAAAGTTGCTGCATTTGGTGTTGATGGGGCTGGCAAAGAGGTCACAGCAGGGTTGTCCCCACTTGTGGAAGATCATACTGGCTATTTTCTGGTTCAAGAACCATTTGTGAGATAACAATATTGCCCTGCTTAGCTTGTCCGCTATCATGTTGGAAGTCCCTGGGATGTGCATTGCAATGAGAAAGCGTTGGGAAGAAATCACCCAATTCCAAACTCGCAGGGCCTCTCGACATAAGGGGTATGATCTGGCCCCCCCTTGTTTGTTTAGATACCAGACCACCGACATGTTGTTGGTCTGGATAGCTATCATTCCTAGAGGGAGAAAGTCATGAACTGCTTGCAATGCTAGAAGCACCACTCTCATCTCTAGGACACTGATATGCAGATGGGCCTCCTGCTCTTGCCAGCACCTTGGACAATCCTGCCAAGATAATGTCCCCCCACCCTCTCTGAGAGGCATCCGTGGTCACAGTGGCAACGGGTTGTTGCGGTACAAAGGGAGTCCCTGTGGTAAGATGACCTGGTTGAATCCACCCGCGTAGGTCCTTTTTGCAAGAATCTGTAATCAGAATCTGATGATGTAGAGGCAACTGCTGAAATGACCACTGGGAGGACAGGAGCCATTGGAGTATTCTCATATGTAGTCTTGGTAAAGGCACCAAGGTTAAAGTTGATGCCATAGTTCCGAGAAGCTACAACACCACCTTCGCTTTGACTCTTCGAAGGGAAGTATCCTGTAAATTTGTTGCACAAGATTCTGTATTCTGTCTGTAGGTAGTCTGGCTGTCATATCGACCATGTCTATGTTTGCTCCTATAAAAGTTATAGACTGAGCGGGCAAAATAGAGGATTTTTCCCAGTTTATTGAGATTCCCAACTGGGAACAGAGCTTGATTGTGGAATCTCTAGATTGACCTAGGTGATGCCTGGTAGTGGTGGTCAGGAGCCAATCGTCCAGGTATGAAAAGACTTGGATTCCCTGATGCCGCAAATGAGCTGTGACTACTGCCATGCATTTGGTGAACACCCCGGGGGGCTGTGGCAAGACCAAAGGGCAGTGCCCGAAACTGGTAATGATTGGCTCCCAGCCGGAAGCGTAGGTAGCTCCTTGATGCTTTGTCCATCATTATATGGTAGTAGGCATCCTGAAGATCTATTGAGCACATCCAGCTGTCTCTCCCTAGCAAAGGGAGTATGGACTGTAGAGTGACCATTCGGAACTTGGACTTCTTTACATGCTCGTTTAACCTGCTGAGGTCTAGGATGGGTCTCCAGTCCCCTGTTCTTTTTGGAACTAAAAAGAACCTGGAATATGTTCCAAATCCTGTCTGGTCTGTTGGGACCTTTTGGATGACTCATTTTACTAGCAGCTTTTCTATCTCTATAGCTGCTTGATCCCTGTGATTGGGTGGTACATCTGGGATCCTTTTGGGAGGGCGTGGTGGAAGGGAAAAGGGTATAGAGTAACTTCTGGTGATAATGTCTTGTACCTACTTGTCTCGAGTGAGATTTAGCCAAGCTTCTGGATACAAGGACAGGCAACCCCCGACCAGCTCCAGAGATGCACAGTCGGGTTCCACATCATGAATGCTGATAGGGACGGTCACGAAAGGAATCGCAACTTCCCTGATTTTGTGGGCCTCCCCTGCCTCTAGGGTGACGTCTACCATTATTTCCTCCTCCCTGCCTCTGAAGCTGGAATCACCTTGTGTGCCATGGAAAGGTCTCTGTGATTTCTTGAACCACATTTTGCCGCTCTTCTGACCTTTATGGTAAAGTCTAGAAGGAACGGTAAAACGGACTCCCACAGCAGAAAGAGTCTTTCCTTCCTGCTCACACCTGGTGAGGGTATCTTTCACCTTGGTTCCAAAAAGAGAAGATCTGTCCATGGGAGCATTGGTCAATGTAGACTTGAAAGTCTCAGCAAAGTTCCATAGATGCATCCAGGAATGTCTCCTTAATGAGACTCCTGAACCCGCCGCCCTACTCGCACCATCAGCTGCATATGAGATCAGCCGCATGGAAGAGTTAACAACAGATGTGAGGGTAGCCAACTAAGCTGACACTGTAGATGGGACTGCTTCAGTAGACATACCCTGAAGAGTATCTCCTAACTCCTTTAGGAGATCTCTCTGAAGTCTCGTAAAATGTGATAGATAGTTCAGCGATCGGAGTGTAAAAGCCGCTGAAGAGAAGATACACTTCCCATACCTATCTATTGTTCGGGATTCCTTGTTAGGTGGATAGATAGAAGAAGTCTCTGCTAGCTCCTTCTTAGTGGCCGCCGTCACAACCATGGCATCAACAGGTAAACCCTTGGATAAAAACTCTTTGTCTTTAGCAGCGGAGTGAAATTTATTCGGCCTCCTGGGGACCAGTTCCACAGCATCAGGAGTCTGCCATGCTTTCTGACTCACAAGATCCAGTAATTCATCAAATGGAGGAGACTCCCATGAAGCTGAGGGTTGAGACCCAAAAGCCTTCAGGTACACTGACTCCTCATCGGAAGGGGTAACGGTGGGCCAGCTGCCTCTCTCCCTGAGGATCTCCAAAATGTCTGCAAAGGAGACATCATCAGAGGATGACTTAGGGGACCCCTCCGACTCATCGAGGTCAGTGTCAGATATGACAGACTCATCAGGGGAGTCTACATGCTTCCTCTTACATGATCTCTTCCGAGTGGGCTCCTCAGCGGGGTCTTCTGGGGAGGTCTCAGAAGATCGGGGACCACCCAAATGGAGGTTCTGAGGCTGTGAGTCTCTACCATTCCGGGGGAGAGTGGATGCTGAGACCATAGTCTGCGCTTGAGGGAGTATAGCATCGGTTCTCCTACATGGTACGGATGAACTATCCAACATACTCCTCATCTTCATGAAGACAGATTCCTCCAGCTCCGAATGACACCCCGGCTCTGAGGAGAGCGTAGGTACTGATGGCTCCAAAGGAATCGGCTCCGAGAACGATGTAGGGTCCAAGCTCACTCGGGCCGACGCACCAAGAGGAAGAGTCGACACTGAAGAGGTTTGGTTCCAAGTGTCCCCCTCGGGCCCAACTGAAGAGCTTCAGACCCTAGACACTTCGTACAGTGCTGACAGTGTCGGAGCAGAGCTCGGCTCCAAGACAACCACCCAGGGTGCTGGAGCCGAGGACACCACTATAGTCAGTACCGACAGCTTCGGTTCCAAAGGCTCAATCTGGGTTGGAGGAGGAAAAAGAGCAGGGTCGGTAACAGGAGTCTGCTCTGAGACAGAAATGGTCGGAGCCGATAAAAATTTTGGCAAGGCTGATGACTTAAGGAGTCTGAGCACCCCTCCCTCGATGCCTTCTTCAGATAAGCTCCTGGAGGATCTGGAGGACAGCGTGGGAGACCTCGCTCTCTGCAATACAGGCGATTTTAGAGTAGGGGAGACCGGTGGAATGTCTGTAGACCGGCTCCGAAGAGGACTGCTAGTGGTCGGCACCGAAGCACTTGGTGCTGATACTGCAAGGTCCGTGTCCAGAATCTCGATCGGCTCCGAGGACAGTGGAGCAGAAGAGACAGAGGCCATCTCTGATTTAGGTAACTTCTGTGGAGGTTCAGAGACAGAAGTTGAGGCTGGAGAAGGCCTTTTTGAGGTCTTGCCCTTATCTTTTCTAGAAGACTGCGACCTAGCAGAGGAGGATGAACTGGCTAGGTCTTCCTCGAAGGAAGGTTTTAACATGCCTTTTAGAATCAACTTGGCTTGTCTGCAGAGGGGGTAGGAATGCGTGCCTCCCTGCTTGTTTATGTACCACATGACTGTAGAATTGTCCGTCTTTATCAGCAGTTGTCTTGGATGGAATAGATCCTTGAAAGCTGTCAGGGCATTCTGGACAGCCAGCATTTCTTTTAGATTGATATGAAGATGCATTTGGCTTGTAAGCCATGTGCTCTGAATACATTTTCCTGCCATGTGGGCCCCCCAGCATAATCTGATGCATCGGTTGTTATTGTCTGCCTGGCAGTGGGTAAAGTGAAAGGCTGCCCCTTGTTGTGGTGACAGGCCTGTGCCCACCATCGAAACTCCTGCTGCAGGCAGGGAATGAGGGTAATAAGTTTTTCCAGGCTGTGGCAATGCTGAGTCCAAACACTTTTTAGGTACCATTGAAGTTTCCTCTTATGCAGTCTTGCACATGGAATTAACAGAATGCAGGATGCCATGAAGCCCAAAGCCTGCAGAATTTTTCTTGCAGATAACTGGGTTTTTGTTGCCAACATTTCGAAGTAAGAAGTCAATTGCCTTTGTTTGTCTGGCGTGAGATGGGCCATCTGGGTAGTTGTATTTAAGCTTGCACCCAGGAATATTATCTCTTGAGCGGGTACTAGTTTTGATTTATTTTCGTTCACTGTGTACCCTAGGCAAGTTAGCAATCTTTTTACAAATGCCAGATGCTTTAGTAGAAGGAGGAAATAAGGACAGCTATGAAGAGGATGAAGAATGGAAAGGCTGTTGGCCCAGATGACATACCAGTGGAAGCATGGAGGTGCTTAGGAGAAATGGCAGTGGAATTTTTAACCAGATTGTTTAATGAAATTTTGGAAAGTCAGAGGATGCCTGAGGAGTAGAGAAAAAGTGTTTTGGTACCTATCTTTAAGAATAAGGGTGATGTGCAGAGCTGCAGTAACTACAGAGGGATAAAACTGATCAGTCACAGCTTGAAGTTATGGGAAAGAGTAGTGGAAGCTAGGTTAAGAAGGGAGGTGATGATTAGTGATCAGCAGTAGGGTTTCATGCCAGGAAAGAGCACTACAGATGCAATATTTGCTCTGAGAGTGTTGTTGGAGAAATACAGAGAAGGTCAGAAGGAGTTGCATTGTGTCTTTGTGGACTTAGAGAAAGCATATGACAGGGTGCCCGGAGAGGAGTTGTGGTAGTGTATGAGGAAGTCAGGAGTGGCAGAGAAGTATGTAAGAGTGGTACAGGATATGTACAAGGGTAGTATGACATTGGTGAGGACTGCAGTGGGAGTGACAGATACGTTTAAGGTGGAGGTGGGATTATATCACGGATCAGCTCTGAGCCCCTTCTTATTTGCAGTGGTGATGGACAAGTTGACAGATGAGATTAGACAGGAGGCCCCATGGACTATGATGTTTGCAAATGACATTGTGATATGTAGTGAGAGTAGAGACCAGGTTGAGGAGACCCTGGAGAGGTGGAGATATGCTTTAGATAGGAGAGGAATGAAGGTCAGCAGGACTAAAACAGAATATATGTGTGTAAATGAGAGGGAGGGTAGAGGAATGGTGAGGATGCAGGGAGTAGAGTTGGTAAAGGTGGATGAGTTTAAGTACTTGGGATCAACAGTTCAGAGTAATGGTGAGTGTGGAAGAGAGGTGAAGAAGAGAGTACAGGCAGGGTGGAGAAGAGTGTCAGGATTGATTTGTGACAGACGGGTACCAATAAGAGTGAAAGGGAAGGTCTACAAGAGGGTAGTGAGACCAGCTATGTTATATGGGTTGGAGACGGTAGCATTGTCGAAAAGGCAGGAGTCAGAGCTGGATGTGGCAGAGTTAAAGATGTTAAGATTTGCACTGGGTGTGACTAGGATGGACAGGATTAGAAATCAGTATATTAGAGGGTCAGCTCAGGTTGGACAGTTTAGAGACAAAGCAAGAGAGGCGAGATTGCGTTGGTTTGGACATGTGCTGAGGAGGGATGCTGGGTATATTGGGAAAAGGATGCTAAGGATGGAGCTGCCAGGTAAGAGGAAAAGAGGAAGGCCTAAGATGAGGTTTATGGATGTGGTGAGAGAGGACATGCAGGCAGTTGGTGTGAAAGAGCATGATGCAGAGGACAGGAAGAAATGGAAACAGATGATCAGCTGTGGCAACCCCTAACGGGAACAGCCGAAAGAAGATGATAAGATGCTTTAGTTGAATGTCCTTGTTCTCTGCTTGAATAAGGCAGTTGTCCAAGTAGGGATATATTTGAATTCCTCTTTGTCTGCAAAAAGCAATTACTGGTGCCAGGCATTTTGTGAAGACCCTGGGCGCAGTAGATAAGCCAAAGGGCAGTGCAGAGAATTGGTAATGCATTGAGCCAGCTATGAATCTGAGGTATCTTCTGCAAGACTGCCTGACTGGGATGTGCAGGTATGCCTCTTTTAAGTCCAAGGTTACAAGCCAAGCCTTCTTGCCCAGCATGGGCAGAAGCTGTTGCAGAGTTAACATTTTGAACTTTGGAACGTCCAGAAAAGTGTTTAGAATAGACAGGTCCACTGTTGGTCTCCAGGCTTTGTCTTTTCTGGGTACCAAGAAAGGACGTGAGTAAAATCCTTGTCCCTGCTCCTGTAGTGGTACTCGCTGAATGGCCCTCGTGTATGAGGGATGAAACTTTCTTTTGTGCCTCTGCCCATTGATTGTGCGGCAGGTTTGGCATGCCTTTTGCCTTTGGCAGGGTGCGAAAGTGGAATCTGTAACCCTGAGACACTATATTCAAGACCCATTTGTCCTGGGTGATCATGTGCCAGTTTTGTGAAAAAAAGTGCTAGTTTTCCCCCTAAGGGAGCTTCCAAAAGATAAGTGCTTGGTACTGGTAGAGGAAAGTCATTGGGACTGTTTCCTATAAGGTTGAGATTTGTCTTCTCCGCTTTTGGAGGTAGAAGCACCCCACTGTTTAGGTCTGTATGAGCCTTGGTGCTGGGATCTGCCTCTAGGGTGCCTGTATCTGCCTCTTTGTGGCCTATCTGACACTGGAAAGCCAGTTCCTGCTAAATCTGGGTGGCTGTACCTGTAAGAAATCCTTAACTGTCTGTATAGATTTCGCTTTATCCTCCATTTTCTTCAACACCTCTTCTGCCTTAACACCAAACAAAGTATCATGCTGTAATGGAGCATCTAATAATTTTGCTTTAACATGATCAGGCAGATTCTGTTCCTTTAACCAAGCATGCCTCCTAATCACAGAACCCGTCACAGCGGCCCTACAAGAGGCCTCCTAAGAATCAAAACCACATTGCAAAGTATGTTTTCCCACCTGTTCAGCTGCATGCAATAAATCCTGCATTTCCTTGTTTTCAGCACATTCAGTATTTGGCAACATTTTCTGTTTTAATAGTGACATTAAGTATTGCTGATATTTCAGCATATGAAACTGACAATTTAAAGCCCTTACAGCCAAGGTAGCAGAGGTGTAAACTTTTTTCCTCCATCTGTCCAGTGCTCTAGAATCCCTATCAGAGGGAACAGGGTTTTTTGCAGTGGAAGCCTTGACCCCTTTGGGACCCTAAGATATAGTTTTTGGGTCAGCAGCAGGGTTTTTATATAAAAATGTATGAGAGTCTGGAACCCTGTAGTACCTGTCTGGCTTAATGGCTGCAGGAGATATAGAGCTAGAGACAGGTCGGACTCTGAAAAAACATCATCTACAATGTCCAGAACAGGAGGAATTGCAAGGGACCTGTGTTGAGGAAGTAAAAGAAAATCTCTGAGCCTTTTCTTGGATTCTGAATAATCCTGGCTCTCCCAATGAAAGTGTTCCCTCATAGTATGCAAGGTTTCCCCAAAAGAGTAATCCTCAGGAGGAGAAGCTGAAGGAATAGATTCTTCAGCATCAGAATCCTCATAGGGAGGAAGAGAGTATTCCTGATCAGAGGAGGAATCAGAGGAAATGGAAACCTGACCTGAAGATTCATATTCTGTCTCTTGCCTAGGCCTCTTATCAGGAGGGGGATGGGAACCCCTGATCAAAGTAATAAGGTCTTCGGCCATTTTGAGCATCTGTTTTTTAGGCATGGAAGTCTGTCCTGGAGAATGCTGTACTTGTTTTTTGTCTTTAGAGCTGCTTTAGTCTTTGGCTTTGAAGCTGAAGATGGCTTTACATATAACTGTGTCGGTCTGAATACACCCTCAGAAGTTGATGCCTGCACAGCGGCTCTGGACCCATCTGAGGGAATAGTTTCTGAGGATCCAATACCTTGAGTTTCCAGAGGCCCAGTTGGCTCCACATGGGAGTCAGAAGCGGCCTGTGGCTCTGAGGTAGCGGGTGTCAGGGGCTGCGAAAGCACCTCACTGAGAACCGGCGAACCGACGACTAGCTTAGAAGAAGCCTCATTGTCGGTTTTGGTTCATAGGTTCATAGGTTGGTACTAGGCTATCAGCCCTAGGGCCTATACAAGCCTAGCCATAACAATTCCCTGGCTATTTCTTCCCACATTATTTACTTTCCTGGACCCCTGTCTAGCAAGGCGACTGACGTGATCCCTGGGGTGAATTTTCTTTCTCCCATCCAATCGTCAAGGTTCCTCTTGAAGAGGTCCAAAGAGGCACTCTGCTTGACATGTATGGGCAATCTATTCCAGAGTCTGGGAGTCTCTGGGTCAGGAACCTATCCTCCAGCATGTTTTGTTTATTGTGATGACAAGGTTTAGATCCCTGAGCGTAGCTCTGAGGGATTGGGATTTCTTTAAGTGTAGCATGTCCAACAGCTCTGGGTTTGACATGGCCTTGTATGTTAAGCAGAGATCGCCTCTGAGTAGACGATATGCGACAGAGTATAGCTGGAGTTTTTTAAGTCGGTCAGCGTAGGGCATCTGCTTTAGGCCTGTGATTCTTTTAGTGAGGTATTTCTGAGGCCTTTCCAGTTGTTGCAGATGTCTTGAGAGGTACATACCAAATGGGGCGTTGTATTCTATAATGGGTCTAATGAGGGATGAGTACAGTGGGACAATGACCTCCTTTTTTCTGGATGAAAAGCCCTTCGTGATGAGGTGTGCCACACAGAAGGATTTCCTGACTGTTGTGGCGATGTGGTTGGACCTCAGATGCCTGTCCTTGTCTTTATCCTTGCGTTTTTTTATAGACTCCGGTCATCGGCTGTTCCACCGGCATTGTATAAATGAATCTGTGGCCAAAGTAATGAAAGGCAAAATCGTACCGACACTTAATAGTGCGTTGGTTAAATCTAGCACAAAACCGACAACAAGCAATGCCGTGGTCAGGGCCTAGGCAAGGAACACAGTAAGAGTGAAAATCCTTATGAGGTATTTGCTTCCCACAAGAAATACAATTGTTAACTTTTTCTGACATCAGTCTGGAGCAAGAAAAAAGTTTCCCCAATGGGGTACTTAGCTTTAATGAAGACTTCGGATCTGAAATTCGAATTCGGAAATCTCAGCAGTCGGCCGACCAGCACTTGTGAACTGCTTTTGCTTCGGGCACCGCATGGCAAGAAAGACTGGAGCAAATGGCATCAGCTGCATCTTACATACCCCTGGCGCACTGACGTCAGGGAAGAGGCGACAGCAACCGACGCTGGACAAGGACATTGGAATTCAAGCCAACTGCGGGTAGCCTGCCAGCAGGATAACCCAAGTGTAATGACTGCAACAGTGAAACACGATGAATATCATATAAATAAACAAACAGGTAAACAGACAGATAGGTAGGTAGGTAGGCAAATAAATAAAGTCGAGCCAGCAGGTCAGAAACTTTTCACCCTCTGAGAGCATATCAATCTCTATTGTGTTACAATAGTGTTGCTATGCAAACATAGTATGTTATACCTCAATATGTAATAACTTTTAGTTATGTACTCACCATAACTTCAGATGTTTGGGATCCATCTCGCCTACATTCTGACTGATGGGTTCGGAGCCGATCCTCGGCTCCGACTCGGCACGCTTATGCCAAAGAGCGAAGTCTCTTATTGGCTGAGCTTACTATATCCCAGGATGCACCACTACCAGTCCCCCAGATCTAGTTTGTCCGCATACATGCACACATGCACGCCCTGCTTATATAACATCGTCAGATGAAACAAGATAAATAGTAGAACTCAAAACCGTTCAATCTCTTCTGATCTCCAAGGCAGGGGGAAGGAGGGTGGGTATTAGGAATGTAGGCGAGATGGATCCCAAACATCTGAAGTTATGGTGAGTACATAACTAAAAGATGTTATGTGATCCTATCTCGCCTACATTCTGACTGATGGGACAGCGTCCCTAGCACCTGAATCCTGGGTGGCTCACTGGAAAACACTCCTGAGTACCGTGGAACCAAATGATGCTCGTCCTTTAGATGCCACATCCAATTTGTAGTGGGAAATGAAAGTGTGCGGATTGGACCAAGTAGCCGCAGCACAAATCTCCGATATAGCAAGCTTGGAATGAAAGGCTATAGAAGTAGCCATAGCTCTGGTAGAATGAGCTTTGATAGATGTTGTAAGTTGCTTATTCGAAGACGAATAAGCCTGAGTTATGCAATCTCTGATCCATTTGGAGATAGTAGCTTTTGTGATGGATTGACCCAATTTATTATCTGAGAAGGACACAAACAACTGGTCTGACTTACGAAGTTGCTGAGTCCTGTCTAAATAGAAGCGTAATTGCCTGTGAACATCCAATTTATGGAGAGTGTATTCTGCTTCATTGGAGAATTTTGGGAAGAAAACTGGTAGCTCTAGAGATTGTTGGAGACAGAAACTAGAACAGATCTTTGGGACAAAGGATGGATTAGGCCTAAGTGATACTCTATCCTTGTGGAAAATCAAGTACGGTGGTTTAATAGATAGAGCTTGAAGCTCTGAAACTCTTCTTGCAGAAGTAATTGCAACTAAAAGGCAGTTTTCCAAGACAGGTATTTTAACTCACATGTAGCAGCCGGTTCGAAGGGGAAGATGTTAATGCGAAGCACCAAATCAAGATCCCACGGAGGCAGGATGAACAACTGGGGTCTTAACAGGCCCGCACCTTTAATGAAAGTTTTGCATAGTCTGCTGCTCATCAATGGAGGATCCATGGATTCGTGGAATTTAGAGATAGCGCTAGTTGGACTTTAATAGTAGAGACAGAAGATCCTTGATTAAACAGGGATGTTAAGAATTTCAAAACCTCTGGGATAGGAGCAGTGATAGGGTCTAAGCCCTTGAGTTGAGCCCAGATAGCAAACCTCTTCCACTTACTGAGGTACAATTTGTTAGTGGTGGGTTTGTGGGCCGAAGATAAAATGTGAACAACTTCCGGGTCTAGTGTGTGACTTCTAACTAAAGTCAGAAGTGGAGGAGCCAAGCTGTCAATTTCAAAGATCGAAGGGACTGATGCTGATGTCCCGACTGATGAATTAGCAGGTCCGCAATTAGGTCTAAAGTCCACGGATCGTCCACCGTGCTTCTTCAGGTAAGGAAACCATACCTGACGAGGCCAGTACCGGGCAATCAGTATCATTGCGGACCCCAATTGAGAAGCTTTTTGAATGACTTTGGAGAGAAGTGGAATCGGAGGAAAAGCATAAAGTAGCCCTGTTGGCCAAGGTTGTGCTAGAGCATCCATAGCTGGTACTCCCTGATGTGGGATCAAGGAGAAGAACCTTTGGCACTTGGTGTTTAGTGGAGTTGCAAATAGGTCACAGCACGGCGTCCCCCATCTCCTGAAAACCTGAGCTGCTACTGTTTGGTTTAGAGACCACTCGTGTGGAGAGAGAATTGTCCTGCTCAATTTGTCTGCCAATATATTTGATTTTCCCGGAATGTGGGTCGCTACCAAGAAGCGGTTGGTAGCTACAGCCCATTCCCACACTCTCATGGCCTCTCTGCAAAGGGGGTAAGATCTGGTCCCTCCTTGTTTGTTCAGATACCAGACCACCGACATGTTGTCCGTGTGGATGCCGATGATGCCCTGAGGAAGAGACTTGTGTAAGGCCTGTAGGGATAGAAGTACAGCCCTCATCTCCAACACATTGATGTGGAGAAGAGCTTCGTCTGGAAGCCAGGAGCCCTGAACTAGCCTGCCCAGACAATGCCCCCCCCACCCTATCTGGGAGGCATCTGTCGTCAGGGTAACCACTGGAGAGGGAATAACAAAGGGGCTTCCTTGATTCAGATTGGAAGTCTGAAGCCACCAGCGAAGGTCCCGTTTGCATGTTTCCGTAATCATTATGTGATGATTGAGGGGAAGATCCTGAAAGGACCATTGAGTTGACAATAGCCACTGAAGAATCCTCATGTGCAATCTTGCCAGAGGAACTAAAAGAACCGTGGCGGACATTGAGCCTAAAACCTGTAGAACCATCCTGGCTGGGGCTTTGGATCTCGAGATCAGAGCTTGAACTTGGCCCTGTAAAGTTTGGATCCTTTCGGCAGGAAGAAAGACGCGCATCAATCTTGAGTCTATCTCTGCTCCTATGAACCTTATGTGTTGAGAGGGCAGCAAGACAGACTTTGACCAATTGAATGTAATCCCAGGGTAGCACCCAGGAGATGGTGGCTTTGAGGTTGTCCATTAGTAGATGCCTGGTGGTGGCAGTCAGGAGCCAGTCGTCCAGATAGGGAAACACTTGGAATCCAAGACTTCTGAGGTGAGCCGTCACTACTGCCAAACACTTGGTGAACACCCTGGGGGCTGTGGTGAGACCAAAGGGCAGAGCACAAAATTGGTAATGACTGACTCCCAGGCTGAAGCGCAGATACCTCCTGGACGCCTGATGTATCGGTATGTGATAATAGGCGTCCTTGAGGTCTATGGAGCACATCCAAACATCCTTCTCCAACAATGGGAGAATGGATTGTAACGTGACCATTCGGAATTTGGATTTCGTGACGGATTGGTTCAGTTTGCTGAGATCCAATATTGGTCTCAGGTCCCCTGTCTTTTTTGGCACTAAAAAGAACCTGGAGTAATTTCCTGATCCGATCTGGTCTGTGGGGACCGTTGGATGACTCCTTTTTCTAGCAGCTTTAACGCTTCTGCGGCTGCCATTTCCCTTTGACTGGGTGGTGGGTCCGGGATTTTTGGACGGTGGGGCGAGTTTGTGAATGGGATGGTGTAACCTCCGGCAATGATCCGAAGCACCCATCTGTCCTGAGTGATTGACTCCCAGGCTTTTAGGTGCTTGGCAACGACACCCGACTGGCTCCGAGCAGCACAGCCGGGCAATCCCTCATGATGTGTGGGAGGCTGAAGAGCCACGAAAGGACTCATGGTCTCCAGAATTGCGGGGCCCTCTGCCGCCTCTGGGACGGCGTCTCCCTGAAAAATTTCCCGTCCTCTGCCTCTGGAAGGGAATCTTCCTGCTGTTGGGGAAAAACTTACGAGATTTATGGAACCACATTTTTCCCCTCCTTTAGCCTTGGGTAAGGCCGAAAGGGAGTGGAATAACGGCACCTACGGCAGATAAAGTTTTTCCCTCTTGCTCACAGCGGTAAGGGTGTCTTTAACCTTGGGTCCAAACAAGGAGGACCCATCAAAGGGAGCGTCGCGAAGGAAGACTTGAAGGCCTCCGCAAACTGACACAAGCGGAGCCAGGCTTGTCTCCGTAGAGCCACGCCTGTGCCTGCCGCTCTACCCGCCTTCGGCCGCATAGGAAATGAGCCTCATGGACGAGTTAGAAATTGACGTAAGGATAGCCAACTGAGAGCTAACCGACTGGGCTAGCTGCTCAGGTAGGTTACCCGAGAGGGAATCTGACAACTCCTTGACCAGATCCCTCTGAAGCCTGGTAAAATGTGCCAAATAATTCAGAGACCTTAAAGTAAAGGCCGCTGAAGTCAGGGTGCGCTTCCGTACCTGTCCATACTCCTAGACTCCTTATTAGGAGGATGGACGGACGTTGAAGCCTCTGCCACGTCCTGTTGTGTAGCAGATGCCACCACCATGGCATCTACAGCCACGCCTTTAGTGAGGAACTCCTTCTCGGGGGGAGCAGACAAAAATTTATTTGGACGAGAAGGGACTGGTTCCACGGTATCTGGATGTTCCCACGCCCTTCGACAAACTAAATCCAGAAGCTCGAAGGGCGGAGACACCCAGGAGGCGGAGGGCTGAGCCCCAAAGGCCTTGAGGAGCACTGACTCATCAGCAGAGGGGGGTTTGGATATCCAGCCGCCTCGTTGTTTGAGGATCTCTAAGATGTCTGCAAATGAGACATCATCCGAGGACGACTTCGGGGACCCCTCTGCATCATCAAGATCAGTGTCCGATGTAATAGACTCGGGGGAGTCCACGTGCTTCCTCTTGCACGATCTCTTCCTTGGGGTTCCTCCGAAGACAACTCGAAGAACCCTCAGGAGGAGGGAACCCCAATGGGGGTAACCTCAGGCCCAGGGGCTCCGCTGACTACGGACAGGGGAACTGCCAAAGACCCAGTCTCCACGCCCAGGGAAGGTGCTGGTAAAGCCGGAGAGATGGCCGAAGAAGACTTGGCCAAGGCACTCCTCATAGCCCTGAAAGCCGGACCCCCAGAATCCTGGGAGTGTCCAGTCTCCGGAGCCATGATAGCAGACGGCAATCCCGCAGCTGAAGCACCGAGAGGGAGGCTTGGAACCGAAAGCATAGGTCCCGAAACTTCACCCCCGGGTCCAGCCGAAGAAGTCCGTGTACCAAACTCGGACCCGAAGGCCCGGGTTGGAGTAAGGGTCGGAGCCGACCCTAAGATCTCCATCGGCTCCAACAGCATCTGCTCCGACGGAGCCGAAGCGGTCGGAGGAGGAATAGCCATGGGATGGGCATGGACTATCGGCTCCGAAGCCAACTGGGTCGGAACCGAAACAAATTTTTGAAAGACTGGGGACTGGAACAGTCTTTGGAGCACCCTGTCTATATCCGAATCCGACATCCTCGAGGACTTAGAGGATACTGAACGGGTTCGAAGGCCTCTCCAACGGCCCCAAAGGACTAGGGGACCGGCTCGGCGACTCGATGATTATCGGCGCCGAGGGAATATCCACAGTAGTTTCCATCGGTGCCGAGGAGGACTTCGGCGCCGAGGAGGAAGTGTCTGAGCGGGCAACCTTAGTCGGCTCGAGACCAGTGGAGCCGACGAAGATGACCCGCCTCGATGCCCCAGCCATCGGCTCGAAGCCTGAGGAGTCGAGACTGGTGACATC
This sequence comes from Protopterus annectens, assembly GCF_019279795.1. Lineage (NCBI taxonomy): Eukaryota > Metazoa > Chordata > Ceratodontiformes > Protopteridae > Protopterus > Protopterus annectens. The sequence goes on along the minus strand of NC_056749.1, from coordinate 476,173,928 downwards.
GAGGCAGACCGTTCCACCCTCGGCTCCGAAGTCCTTGGAGCCGAAGGAGAAGCCTGCTTAAGTCTTTTGGCGGCCGGATCCGACGGACTGGTCGGAGCCGACGCCTTCTTCTTTTTGGTTGGAGAAGGAGAGGATGCTAGAGCTTCTTCGAAGGAGGGTTTGATTAAGCCTTTAAGAATAAGCTTATTTTTCCTCTCCTGGAGGACCCTTGAGGAAAAAGCGTGACACACGCTGCATGACTCTTGTAAATGTTTTGCACCCAAACAATAAACACAGATAGAGTGGTCATCCGTGATTGACATCTTAAAATTACATTTGGTGCATTTTTTGAAGCCCGAAGGCTTAGGATTTTGTGACATTATGACCAAAAATGCAGAAATTTTCTGACAGTAAGAAAACACAATCCAAGTTTAGCTTTACTTAACTGACTCTACAAAATCAGTTTAGAACTGCCGTTCAACAATCCAAGCAACAAGAAACTCAAGGGGATCTGAAATCCCAAAAGTTTGAGAGGGGTTAACTGACCGGGAAAGGCCCTACAGATAAGGTAGGCCTGAATCAGAAACAACGTCCCAATCACTCAACAAGTTCCACAAAAAAAACTTCAATCACTACTCAAAGCACAGAATAGCCGTTAAAACAGCTTTTTATGACAGGAAAAGCAATTCTCTGACAGAAAAAAGTAAGTAAAATTTTACTACTCAGCTCAGCCAGCTCGAGACCACGTCTTCACTAGTTAGCGGCAAACGAGATCTGGGGGACTGGTAGTGGTGCATCCTGGGATATAGTAAGCTCAGCCAATAAGAGACTTCGCTCTTTGGCATAAGCGTGCCGAGTCGGAGCCGAGGGATCGGCTCCGAACCCATCAGTCAGAATGTAGGCGAGATAGGATCACATAACATCTTGTCAGCACGGAGAAAACAGACAGCAGAAGTCTAGACCTGCTATGGAATTTATATTTGAATGAATCATTCGTTTTTTTATCACAGGGCATCATAAGAGTACCATCAACATCAAACTATCCATTAATACATGTAGAAACATTTTTTTTTAACTTAAGTGGTGATACAGATTTTACCCAGGCACCATTTTACTCTGCTACTAATACTCTTTTGACCTTCATAACAATTTCTTACTGGCTTACTGGTTTAAGGCAGAGCACACCTTCAATGCTTGGGATACAGTATAGGCCAGTAAAACATTTATTTGGAAGCAAAAAAGAAACAGTCTTTCTGTACTTTCCATATAGCTACAAGTCCTTCTGTGAGGGTAGATAGTAATACTAGCAAGTAGTACATCATGTTCATCAGATCTCATTCCCTCATTTCCGGCAAGGCAAACATTCAGAGTTGGAAAAATAATGTGCAGTCTGCAGTAAAAAAAAAAATGAGACTAGACTAAATAACTTCAGGGCTGATGACAACTCAGTGCAAAAGAATATGAAACAGACTGTCAAACACCTCAAGGGGTAAATAAGATATTAGACAAAAAAAAGGGGTGGAAAAACTGGCAGAAAATATGAAGAGGTACGTTTTCAGAGAGGACAGCAGTGACATGTAGAATACATAAACAAATAAGTAGGGGCATAAAGTAGTATCCAATAACTGCAGAAAAGCTAACAGCATGAAGAAGTACTATAACAATTACACAAAAACATGAAAAAAGCATGTGAAGAAAGTGGCAGACTTTACTATATAATGAGACAGAGGATTTAGACTATTACAAGGGTGCACAAAGTAAAAAAAATATTTTTTCAGGCTGACAGGAAGGACTGTTGGTTGAGACATGACACATATGATGAATTACAGTTTATTACACATCATAAAGTAAAAAAAAGTCTCACTCCAGTGAAATGTAACCAATTCTAAAACATGGTCCCAATATATTCAATGTGTACCTATGGGAGAAGAAAACTTCCTTCTAATGTGTTAATGTATTTTGACCAGCAAAAAAATGCCCAGAGATAGGGCATTCAGTTGAGCCACAGCTTACCCAGATTTGATCTGCTACCTGGGCAAAGATGGGTTGAATAAGGGAAGGAAGAAGGTTAGTGGTAAATACTGACTTGCCACTACTAGGGTGGGGGTGGGGTGGTAAAGGCAGTAGAAGAAGCAGCACTCAAGTGCTTCCTGTATGAAACCCGCAGACCCCCTTATAAACATCACAACTGTTTCATGTTCCCAAATGACACAAAGCCTGCTATGTGGTACATACCTGTGGCTAAATGTTTATAGTTGCTTAACTGCTTAGACAGGTACCACATAAAATTATGAGGGCTACAAGACCATAGTAAAAAAAAGAAGATTCCTCTCCTAAAGTAGTAAGTATTGTTTTGGCTATGTGACACTTATGCTTGTATGAGAACAAAGAGTAAGTGGAAGCATGGGCATGATCAACTTCTGAGGGCCACAGGCTGGTGTGGCTGATTAAAAAAAAGTATAAAAATATCCAAAATGAAAAATAAAAAGCAAAACACAAAACACAATCTATGATCACTGTATTTTGTGGAAAATGCATGTATCTTTGTCGTAACATGGTGTCCCATTTATAAAGTTGCCAGTTGCCATTTTAGGTAAAGTCATGGTTTAAGATGTGCTGAAGTTGGTGGAAGGTCATATAACCAGCTGTTTAACCAGCCATGTGATCACAATTTTCCATGCACAATTATAACAAAGGTAGAAAAGTGGGAAAACAAAATAATATGGGCTACATTTCCTTATGTAAAGATGACATGATATGTTGATACTTGTTCAGCATGCCCAAATCTTCAAAGCTCATTTAGTCAAGCTGAGCAGACCAAATAGCCTGAGATCAACAAAGTTTATTACTTAATTCACTGCTTGGTGAACTTCACAGTTAGTTAGGAGACCATGTATAACATTTCTGACCTTGACCCATTTGGTCTATTTGCTGCAAAAGAACATTATTTAATGAGACCACCTTGAAATTACACTACCATATCCAAGAAGAGCTTTGAAGAGAAATTAAAAAATGCACGAAAGTCAAAAAGGATATCACAGCATTATGGAAAAGAAGTGTAGATATCAGTGAAACATACTGAGTTTATGCAGAGGTAGTCTGTTTAGGTACAAGAGCACTAAGAAGCTATGTCTTATCCATTTGTTACCTTATTGTTGGAAAATTCAGTTCAAAAATTAAACAATGTAACCATCTTCATTATTCATTATCCAGTTATTCGCTTAATTAAATCCAGGGTTTCAAAGGAGCTGCAGCCTACCCTCCTGGCACTCAAAGGAACAAGGCAGAGAACCTGTAGATTCCAGACCAGCAAACACATTGCTGGGATACTTAAGTTTTCCCTCAAACCAAGTAATCCCTTTCTTGCAACCTTGGAATGGAGGTGGTAATCCCAAATTCGGTGTTTCCCCTACAAAAGTACATCTTCTATTGGCTTTATATTCAGACCTGCTTCATTTCTGTATTATTTTGTTACAAAGGAGCATGTTGTGCATCATATGTTTGACTCCTGCTTTAAACTAACTGCAAAACCATCAATGTTTTAAGCTGGAATGCAATTCATTTATGAGTTTTCTTCATTAATTAATGAAAACGTGCATTCCACTCCAGAGTCTGGTCACCTCAAATTGAGGAATTGAAGTGGTTTTTAAATGTAAGAAGCCTGTTTAATGTAACAGTTGACATACTTAAGGGGTAATCTGTCACACATATTCTATAAACATATAATAGTCAATTAATATGAAGGAAGGCAATACGTAGTTTAGCTATGCAATAATAGAGGAATATGAAATTTACAGTAGTAGTATATGCTTTACTTCCTTAATATAGTATATAATATAATCAAACATATGATGCACAACATGCTCCTTTATAACAAAATAATACAGAAATGAAGCAGGTCTGAATATAAAGCCAAAATGTTACCTACCACTAAATGTAAACATCTTGCTCTAATTTTGTAAATAGTTTTATGAAATGTACTGTTCTAAATGTGCAAAAACCTTTCTGTTTGTTTTACTGTAACCTTAAAAATTATTGTATGTATGTATCTGTCTTGGAGCTTTTCTCCACGGGCCTCTACTGAAAATGGACATATATCCAGTTGGACTAACCCGATCAACAAATATAAAATAAATAAAATAATAAATAAATAGTTTTCCCCAGCTCTTGTTTTTATTTTTGACCAAAATGATTATGCGAAATGTTGACGTTTATCAGTTATAAAACTAAGTTAGGACATAGGTTCAGGCTATACTCTTCTCTTATGTGTGCTTTAATCATTTTAGACACGCATGTTCTGTGACTGTGAGCAAGTAAATTAATCTGACTAAAGCATGAGCATAACCTCAGAAAATATGTGCCTAGTGTCTTAATGGGTCTTAGCCAGTTAAACATACAGCCAGCCAGTGAAACAGATAAATGAAATGATATACAAATAAATTAAATGAACTGGCTCTTGAATAGCTTGGCTCACCACAAGGTGTCCTGTATCAGATTTGTATATGAAAAGATCTTCTAAAAGGTGGTGAGGTTGAAGCAAATGCAATAAGAAGGTGGGACTATCAAAGTGCAAAGAAGACAGTAAGCAGCTATGATATAACAGGAAAAGGATAGTCTAAACAAAAGTGAAGCTATTCTGCTCCTACTGCATTGAGCTTTTAAACCAATGACTAACCCCTGTAACATCATAACACACTTGTTATCCTCAGGCATGGAAATACTTATACATTATTTTAATCACTCTGAAGAAACATTCCATTAATTGTCTGACAATCTGCTTAATCTAATAGGTCCTGGGCAGCTAGAGCCTATAGTGGTATTTAAAGCACACAGCAAAATGAAACTAATCATACATACAGATATATCTATAAATACACACACACACACACACACACACACACACACACACACACACAACACTCATTTCTATGGACAATTTGAAGGATCACTAATTTTTTTGAATTTAGGAGGAAATCAGACCATCAAATAAAAAAAGCCTGTTTTGTGCTCATCATAAGTCACCCCAAAGTATTCATATCTGAGGATCACATTATAGCACTGTACTCAAACCTCATCAGAACACTAACAGAGTATAATGCTTTCTCACCAAGAAAACACAGGGCCTACAAACTATGCCATGATGTATGTGGGTAGGCTGAGAGCAATGCACTGTAATCTATATTGTGTAAGATGAGGTGACTTCTTCTGTCTGGCCTCCAGGCCAGTCTCTGACCCTGCCCTAGGGAGAATAGTGCACATCTGCAAATCAGACATAGCTGATGACATCAGCAGTGTATGGTGAGGAGATTATGGTAATAACAGTGTCCCACATGCTGGTGTAAAACACTCTCTGTAATGTCAAGCAAGTGCAAACACACACAAACACACACACACCAGTTAACTGAAGTGAGAACAGAACACCTACCTATCTAAGTACACAGACTACAGAACTCTGTATTTAAGGCAAGCACTATAGTTCAAGTCTGATTTGGGGTGTCTCATGCAACACTTTATAGCTGATGATAACACATCAACAGTGTCTGGTGAGGAGAATATGGTAATAAGAGTGTCCCACATGCTGATGTAAAAGGCTCTCTGTAATGTCAAGCAAGTGCACAAACACCCACACACACACACACCCACCCACCCACCCACACACACACACACACACACACACACACACACACACACACACACACACACACACACACACACACACACACACATTAACTGCAGTGAAAACAGAACCCCTACCTAAGTACAAAGACTACAGAACTCAATATTTTATGCAAGTACCACAGCACAAGTTTGACTTTTACAAGGCTGCAGGACAACTTACACTGGATGACATCAGCAGTGGATGTGGGACAAAAGATCTTGAAAGGCCTGCATGAAATCTATGTTTAAGCATGTGCAAGTGTCAAAATACTGTCAGTCTATAGGACTGGAGTGGTAACTGTAAGATACACAGTTAATCTCATCTGGCTAGATAGACACAGACACATGCACACAGTTGATTCCAGTGAGAACTAAACCCCCTATCTAAGTATACAGACTACAGAGCTCAGTACTTTACGTGAATGCCACAACACAAGTCTGACTGTTACAAGGCTGCAGGACAACTTATAGTGGATGGCATCAGCACTGATTGCCAGAGAGAAGATGTTTGCAGGTCTGCATGAAATGGATGTGTAGACATGTGCAAAGAGTGGTAACTGCAGGAAACACACTTATACTCTCCTGGCTAGACACACACACACACACACGCACACGCACACGCACACACACACACACACACGCACACGCACACGCACACACACACACACACACACTTGACTGCAGTGAGAACAGAGCCCCCTACCTATCTAAGTATACAGACTACAGGGTTCATTACTTTACGCAAGTGCCACGGCACAACTCTGACTTTTACAAGGCTGCAGGACAACTTAAAGTGGATGGCATCAGCAGTGGATGTACGAGAAAAGATGTTGGGAAGCCTGCATAGGTTCATAGGAGGTTACTAGGCTAATGACTCTAGAGCCTTTACAAGCCTAGCCATGTAAAAACCCAAGTACCCTTATTGATCATAGTTAAATGGTCATTGTCAGCAGAGCGCTTTTGTGATCAGCATTGTCCTTGAGGAACATAGGTGCCACCCCTGGGAGAATATATGGTCACCCATCCAGCTGTCAAGGTTGTGCTTGAATAGGGTCATTGGGGTACTTTGCTTCACATGCAGTGGGAGCCTATTCCAGAGGACCAGCAATCAATGGAAGATATATCTGTCTCTCCAGCATGTTCTGTTTACTTCACAGGCTAGGTTGAGATCCCTGGAGCAAGCTATTCTTGTCCCATTTGATTTGCGGATGTCCAGCATTTCCATTAGTGTAGGGTCAGAGACCACTCTGTAGGCCAGGCACAAGTTGCTTCTCAGCAGCCTGTATGATACTGAGTACAATGACAGGGCTTTCAGTCTTTCCATGTATGTCATGTTTTGGAGGCCCTGGAATCTCTTGGTTAGAAACCTCTGTGGTCTCTCCAGTTGCTGAAGGTGTCCAGTGAGGTACACACAGAAGGCAGCACTGTACTCAATTAGTGGTGTGATAATGGTAGAGTACAGTGGAGCCATAACCTCCCTGGTCATGGATGTGATGCCCTTATTTATGAGGCGCACAATGTAGAATGCTTTTCTTACCACTACGGACACATGGTGATTGAAGTTTAGATTGCTATCAACCTGTGTTCCCTAGTCTCACACCACTGAGTTTGAGATTAGGGGGGTGCTAGGAATAACATAATTATCAGGGGCTACTTCTTTACTAAAGGGAACAATGAGGTATTTTTTCTGTGTTAACTTTCAGCCCATGAGTATGGCACCAATCATTTGTCTGTGTCAGCTCTTTCAGTAGTACATTAACATCATTGGGATTCTATAGAATTGTGTCCGGTTTACAGTCATCTGCAAACGTAATAATCCACAGGCCACCTGCCTTCAAATGGACTTCAGAGAAATAGTTTCCACTTAGTAGATGGCCCAACACAGATCCTTTGGGTACTCCACTGGTAACTGTTCTACAGGTGGAAGTGGACTGCCCAACTTTGACAGTATGCATTCTGTCTGTGAGCCAGTTGGCTACCCATCTAGTAATGTATGGGTTAATCCTCAGATGGGAGAGTTTCTTTATCATACCTGAATGGGGGATTGTGTCAAAGGCCTTGGCTAAATCAAGTTAGGCAGTATGTACTGTTTTCCTCATCCAGGGCTATGACAACACTCTCAAAGAAGTCCACTAGGTTTAATAAACAAGATCTATTCTTGACAAAACAAAACTGGGAGGGGTCAAGAGTTTTGAAGGTTGCCTATGTCCTTGCGGATAAGGTCCATGCTGATTCTTTCCAGAGCCTTGCAGAAAAGGCTGGTTAGGCTTATGGCTCGATAGTTTCCAGGGTCAGTTGATGGATGTGTAGGCATTTTCAACTGTGAAGACAGTTCTAGTTCTGCATGTTACCAGACGAATGTGCATTTCATATCGCACATTTGTTATTAATTTATCTAGTATAGTTGTATTTGTGAACAAGTACAGAGAGACCAAGGTTGCGGTGCATGGGGGAAGCATATGGTTAGATAAGACCTTCAGTTTATGCTTCCCCATGTAGTTTCATGGCATGAAGAGTAACTGGACAGTAAAGAGCACTAATACATGCTAATAGTGACTTTGCATAGTGTAGCACCGAGCAGAGGCTTCATGTGACAGCTGACAAAATGTTTGTGCATTTGAGATATACATTTCCATTACTTTCCCTGTTTGCCCAAAGTTAAGCAGTACAAAAACGCAAGCCTCACTGCTAAAATTCGGAGAGGTAGTATTGAGTCTATGAAGTACACCTGCTGCTTAGGTGACTCTGTGGCAGCAGGTGTAAATGCATTGACACATTTCCTTTTGAGCCCAGATTATACTGGGTTTGAATCCAGGTGTATCTAATACTTTTACATGAACAATTTTAAAGCAATGACATTATTTTTTTCTAGTACATGTGTTGCTGTGTGTTGGTATAGCACAGGAAGGTTAAGCAGAATTGGGAAGATATAACTGCAGCATTGTAGGGCCGCTCACCATCACTTGGCATTGCTGAGCGATGCCAAACTCTGCACAAACATAGAGGCCAAAAACTGAAGGGATCCATTACTTTTTCTGGTACTTGAGTGTGTTGTGATTAATTCTATTTTTTTGACGAGATTGTAGGTGTTTTAATAGCCTAGATAGGAAAGTGGGGAAATGGGGAACAAGCAGATGGAAGAACAAAGGGAAAGCAATACAGGAATGTGAAGGAGGGAGGTAGGAAGGAAAGTACAGATGTGTATACTCACCATAAATGTAGATATTTGAGTGTATTCACTGTTGCAGTCATCACTTGCGGGTTATCCCTGCTGTGGTAGCCCTTGGCTGGTCCGAATACCAGAGTCAATGTTTTTCTGCGTCAGCTGCTGTCGCTTGTTGACTGACATCAGGTTATCAGCGCTATAAAGCAAGGCAGCCAACGCCATTACATCAGTTTTTGTTGCCCTAACCTGTCAGAAGCCCAAGGAAATATGGTAAAGTGGTCCTGGTGGTGAAAAGCCACTGTGAGAAGATTATGTCTGCCTAAGGAAAGAGGATATAAGGGGGAAGGAGGGAGGGAAACCAGGACTGCAATAGTGAATACACTCAAACATCTACATTTACGGTAAGTGTACGCAACTGTACTATGTTCTTCATGTTTCACTGTTGCAGTCATCACCTGTGGGAGGATTCCCAAAGCTGAGGAGAGGGGGGGGATTAGTTAGACACCTAGGCATGGGTCAGCCTGTCCTGCAGAACTGCAGAGGCAAACCCTGCCCTAACCTAAGAGAAAAGAGGTAGGTGGTAATGCCTTGTAAAGGTATGGATAGAGGTCCAAATGGCAGCTTCCAAGATGTCCCTGGTGGGAACTCCTCTGAGGAATGCTGTGGAAGTGGAGGCTGTCCTAGTGGAATGGGTACAAAAAGACTTAGGGGGGTGGCTTCCCATGTAATCTGTAGTAGAAATGGATACAGTGTGATATCCATTTGGAAAGGGTTTGCTTGGAAATGATCTTCCCCTCTGCCCCGGGGCAAAGCTGACAAGAAGTTGGTCAGTTTTCCTGAAGGGTTTAGTACAGTACAGGTAGTATCTGAGCTGTCTTTGCATGTCTAGTGAGTGCAGAATTCTTTCCCCCTTGTTTTGAGGGTTAGGGAAGAAGGTGAGTAGATGTACGGCCTGGTTGAGAGTCACATTAGATACCACCTTGAGCAGAGAGGAGAGATTAGTACTCAGGGAGACCCTGTCTGCATGGAAAATGATGAAGGGCTCAATGGCCATAAATGCCTGAAGTTCTGAAACCCTTCTGGCTGAAGTGATAGCTAGTATAAAAGCAGTCTTCCAGGAGAAGTATCTCAGTTCTGCTGAAGCAGCAGGTTCGAAGGGTGGTAAGGTTAGTTTTTCCAAAATATAATTCAGGTCCCAGGCTGGCGTGGGTGGCCTTCTGGGAAGTCTGACATTAGAAGCCCCTCTGAGGAATTGTTTACTCAAAGGATGTGAGAACAGTGGCTGATCTGTAGTGAAATGAGCTGAAATGGCTAAATGTGGATTTTAAAAGAGGAGAAGCCATTATTGAGTAACTCCGCCAGGTTGTCCAGGATAAGAGGGATGGAAGGATGTGAAGAACTGCCCCCTCTGGACTGTCTCCAGGAGCAGAATCTTTTCCATTTCCCTGCATAAGATTTCCTGCTGCTGGGTCTTCTGGCCTCTGTGATAATGTCTAGGACCTCTTTGCTTAACAGGGGCCCCTTGTTTGCTTTTAGAGTCTTAGCCATGCTGACAGTTTGAGAGTCTGCAAGTTTGAGTGCAGCATTTCCACCCCACCTAAGTCAAGAGGTCTGAGATCAGGGGAAGCTGCCTGGGTGGCTGTGACATCAGGCTGTGCAGTAAGGGATACCAATGCTGTCTGGGCCAATCTGGAGCAATGAGAATGGTATTTGGTCTCTCCTCCCTTATTTTGGTCAGTACCTTGGGAATAAGAGGCATAGGAGGGAATGCGTATACAAAGAGGGAGTTCCAGGGGAAGGTCAAGCAATCCACCTTCCATGCTAGGTGGTGATACTCCCTGGTACAGAATTTTTTCAGCTGGTGGTTGAGGTGCAAAGCAAAGAGATCCACCTCCGGAGTTCCCCACTCTTGAATGACTTGCAAAAAGTTTTTTTCTGTGTAGCTGCCATTCGTGGGGGTCCAGTAAGTTTCTGCTTAAGTGGTCTGCCAGGGTGTTGTTGATTCCTGATAAGTATTGGGCTATTAGGTGTAATCCCTTGGAGAAGGCTGTCAGCCAGAAGTTCATTGCTAGCCTGCACAGAGGGTAAGATTGGGTCCCTCCCTGTTTGCTGATGTACCACATTACTGTGGTGTTGTCTGTTTTGATAAGGAGAACCCCTAGCCTGAGATGGGGGTTGAAGGATATCAGAGCCTTTTGTACTGCCATCATTTCCTTCTGGTTGATGTGTAAGGAAAGGTGCTGGGCATCCCAAAGACCTTGGATACACCTGCCTGCTAGGTGAGTGCCCCAAGCAATGTCTGATGCATCGGTGGTGATGGTCTGCCCGGTAGGGCGGAGGATGAAGGCAAGACCCTTGTTCTTGGCACAGGCCCCTGCCCACCATAGAAGCTCTGTCCTTATACAGGGGATCAGAGGAAGAGAGGTCCCTAGAGGCTGAGAGTGCTGACACCAAAGGTTCTTTACATACCACCGAAGTTTCATCATGTGAAGCCTGGCCAGAGGAATTAGAAGGATGCAAGATGCAATGTTCTCCAAGGCTTGCAGGAAAGTACAGTTGTGTACACTTACCATAAATGCAGATGTTCAAGTGTATTCAATGTTGCAGTCATTACATTTGGGTAATCTGCTGGCAGGTTGCCCTCAGTCAGCCTGAATTTCAAAGTCTTGGGTCCTGCGTTGGTTGCTGTCTTCCCTTCCATGACATCAGGTCGTCAAGGGTAAAACATGCAGCCGAAGCCATTTTCTTTAGAATTTCATGCCCCCGATGTCAGGTGCCCCCAAAAAGGTAGCAATATTATAAATATTTATATCTATACATGCATCAATATAAACTTTACCTTCATCTACAAGCAAATACACCACATAGGTTGTAGAAGATAGAGATGGAAAGATAAACTGTAGAATGAAAGGGGGATGGCGGGAGGGTAATCTGGACTGCAACAGTGAATACACTCGAACATCTACATTTATGGTAAGTGTACACAACTGTACTATGTTCTTCGTGTTTTACTGTTGCAGTCATTACATTTGGGTAGAATACCAAAGCTATGGTTGGGAGGCTGGAGCTAAAAAGCATTAGGTGAGGCTATAAGGCCCTGCAGTACTGCAGTGGCAAAGCCTTCCCTGGACTTAGAGTAGAGAGGCAAATGATAATGCTTTGTAAAGGTGTGAATAGAACTCCAAGTAGCAGCCTCTAGAAAGTCCTTAGTTGGTACTCCTCTGAGAAAGGCTGCTGAAGTAGCTGCAGCCCTGGTGGAGTGAGACCTAATGACCTTGGGCACAGGTTTGCCATGGTGTAAGTAGCAGAAACAGATGCAATGGCTTATCCACTTTAAAATTGTCTGCTTTGAAATAGCCTTTCCTTCTGATCCTGCAGCATATGACACTAGTAATTGCTCAGTTTTTCTTAGAGCTTTAGTCCTGCTCAAGTAGAATCTCAGCGGTCTGTGTACATCAAGGGAATGCAGAATTCTCTCCCCTTTGTTCTGCGGATTTGGATAAAAAGTTGGCAGATGAATTGTTTGGTTAAGAGCCACACTGGAAACGACCTTAGGCATAAAAGTAGGATTTGTCCTCAGAGATACCCTGTCTGGGTAATATATGATAAAAGGCTCTACAGCCATGAGGGCCTGTAGCTCTGAAACTCTTCTTGCTGAAGTAATTGCTAGTAGCAGAGCTGTCTTCCATGATAAGAACTTTATATCAGTGGTAGCAGCTGGTTCAAATGGCGTCAGGGTGAGCTTTTTCAACACATAATTGAGGTCCCATGCAGGTAATGGTGATCTTCTAGGAGGCCTTAAATTTTTGGCTCCTCTAAGATACTGCTTTAGTAAAGGATGAGAAAAGATTGGTGGCTCTGTATTGTAATGAGCTGAAATGGCAGAGGCATGGATTTTGATTGATGAGAAAGATAGGCCTTTGTCAAGCATCTCAGTTAAGTATTGTAATATCTGAGGAATATGTGGTTCTGCTGTATCAGTTCCTTGTGCTTGATTCCAAGCACAGAATCTCTTCCATTTGTCAGCATAAGATTTTCTAGCACTAGGCCTTCTGGCTTCCAAAATGACATCCATCACAGCTTTACTGAGAGGTGTTGTTTGTGTGATTACAGGATTAGCCATGCTACCAGGTTCAGAGTCTGTAGTTGATTGTGCAGGATCTGATTGTTTTGCTGGGACAGTAGTTGTAGTTTTTGAGGCAAGGTCCAAGCTGGGTATTGAGACAAGTTTCTTAGGACTGGGTACCAGTATTGGCGGGGCCAGTCCAGAGCAATTAATATCATCTTTGGCTTCTCTTGTCTGACTTTTAGGAGGACCTTGGGTAGAAGAGGCAGAGGAGGAAAGGCGTAAACTGACAGGTTTTTCCAACTGAAGGATAGGGCGTCCACTTTACATGCTTGTCCGTGATAAGTCCTTGTGCAGAATCTTTTCAATTGATAATTTTGAGGAGAGATAAATAGATCTATGTTTGGGTTCCCCCATTTCTCTGTTATCATGCTGAAGACTTGTGGATTTAGTTTCCACTCGTGAGGATCCATAAGGTTTCTGCTTAAATCATCTGCCAGAGTGTTTTGTTTTCCTGGCAGGAATTGAGCTTGAAGATGTATTTGGTAGGTCAAAGCTGTGCCCCACAGTGCCATGGCTAATCTTCAAAGGGGGTATGAGCGTGTGCCCCATTGCTTGTTTATATACCACATGACTGTGGTGTTGTCCGTCTTTATCAGTAGTTGTCCTGGATGAAGTAAGTCCTTGAAGGTTGTTAGGGCATTTTGAACAGCTATCATCTCTTTCTGGTTGATATGTAGATGCATTTGATTTGGTGCCCGTATGCCCTGAATGCATCTTCCTGCCATGAGGGCCCCCCAGGCATAATCTGATGCGTCTGTTGTTAATGTTTGGTTGGCAGGGGGTAGAGTGATGGGCCATCCCATGTTTTGGTGACAGGCCTTTGCCCACCATAGAAACTCCTGTTGCAGGCAGGGAATGAGAGGAATCACTGTTTCCAGATAGTGTGAATGTTGACTCCATAAACTTTTTAGGTACCACTGACATTTTCTTCATATGCAGTCTTGCATATGGAATTAGTAGGATGCAGGATGCCATGAAGCCCAGAGCCTGCAGAATTTGTCTTGCAGAAGACTGGGTTTTTGTTGCCATCAGTTTGAAGTAAGTAGTCAGTTGCCTTTGTTTGTCTGGCGTGAGGTAAGCCATCTGGGCAGTTGTATTCAAGCTTGCACCCAGGAATGTTATCTTTTGAGAGGGTACCAGTTGTGATTTCTTTTCATTTATTGTGCACCCTAGGCATGTTAGAAGCCTTTTCACAAATGCCAGGTGTCGTAGGAGAGTGTCCTTCTTCTCTGCTTGAATGAGACAGTCGTCCAAGTAAGGATATATTTGAATACTTCTTTGTCTGCAAAATGCAGTTACTGATGCCAGGCACTTTGTAAAGTCCCTAGGTGCAGTAGATAAGCCAAAGGGCAGTGCAGAGAATTAGTAATGCATTAAGCCAGCCTTGAATCTGAGGTATCTTCTGCACGACTTATTGGGACATACAGGTATGCCTCTTTTAGGTCTAAAGTCACCAGCCAAGCATTCTTGCCCAGCATGGGCAGAAGCTGTTGTAAAGTGAGCATTTTGAATTTTGGAATGTCCAGGTATGTGTTCAAAATCGTTAAATCCAGTATTGGCCACCAGGCCTTGTCCTTTCTGCGTATCAAGAACAGTCTTGAGTAAAAACCTTGTCCTTTTTCCTGTTCCGGTACTGTCTGAATGGCCCCCATATGCATGAGGGACATAACCTGTTTCTGTGCCTCTGCCCATTGTTTTTTTGGCAGGTCTGGCCAACCATTTGCCATTGGTAGAGTGTGGAAATGGAATCTGTATCCCTGTGATACGATGTTTAGTACCCACTTGTCCTGGGTTATTAACTGCCAATTTTGAGGAAAAAGTGCTAATTTTCCCCCTGTGGGTGCTGCCAAAAGATAAGTGCTTATTGTAGGCAGAAGGAAGTCATTGGGATTGCTTTCTGTAGGTTTGCGCTTTATCTCCTCCAGATTTGGAGGTGGATGCACCCCCATTGCTTTTACCTGTATGAGTCTTGAGCCTGGTACCTGGAACCCTTAGGGCATCTGGATTTGCCCCTTTGAGCTCTGTCTGACACAGGAAAGGACCAATTTTTTGTAGTCCAGTGTATACTGAATCCTGGTGGGTGCACTTATAAGAAATCTTTAACAGTTTGCATAGACTTAGTTTTGCCTTCCATTTTCTTTAAAACCTCTTCTGCCTTAATACCAAACAGAGAATCATGCTGTAAAGGTGCATCTAGCAATTTAGCTTTAACATGATCAGGCAGATTTTGTTCCTTTAACCAGGCATGCCTCCTAATCACAGATCCAGTAACTGTGGCCCTGCAGGAGGCCTCTAAAGAATCAAAACCACATTGCAAAGTATGCTTTCCAACTTGTTCAGCTGCATGCAGTAATTCCTGCTACTCTTTATATTCTGCACATTCTGAAATCAACATCATTTTTTGTTTCAGCAATGCTATAACATGTTGTTGGTACTTAAGCATATATAATTGACAGTTTAAGGCCCTGATTGCCAAGGTTGCAGATGTATAAACCTTTTTTCCCCATCTGTCCAGTGTCCTTGAATCTCTGTCGGAGGGGGTAGGGTTTTTTGCTGTTGAGGCCTTAACTCCCTTTGGACCCTGTGAAATAGTTTCAGGATTAGCAGCAGGGTTTCTAAATAAAAATTTATGAGAGTCAGGGACACTGTAATATCGGTCAGGCTTACTGGGAGCTGGAGGTAAGGAGTCAGGGGTCAGGCATGACTCCGAAAACACATCATCCACAATGTCTAAAACAGGGGGAATGACTAAAGGCTTGTGCTGAGGGAGAAGAAGGAAATCCCTGAGACTCTTTTTTTGATTCTGAGAAGTCTTGACTCTCCCAGTGAAAATGCTCCCTCAAAGTATGCAAGGTTTCTCCAAATGAATAATCCTCAGGAGGAGATGCAGATGGAATAGACTCCTCAGCATCAGAATCCTCATAGGGAGGTAAAGATAATTCCTGATCAGAAGAGGAATCAGAAGAAATAGAAACCTGATCTGAAGATTCATAGTCAGTGTCTTGCCTAGGCCTCTTATCTAGAGGGGGATGGGTACCCCTGATCAAGGTAATAAGGTCTTCAGTCATTTTGATCATCTGTTTTTTAGGCATAGAGGCCTGTGCACGTGGCTCAGGCGTCGTTTTTTTAGTTTTAGAAGATGTCTTTGCCTTTGGTTTTGCAGCTTTCTTCAGTTTGATATATAAATGTTGAGGTCTGAATACACCCTCAGAAGCTGGTGCCTGCTCAGCGGCTCTGGACCCATCCGAGGGAGATAAATCCGTCAGTCCAATACCTTGAGTATCTTGCGGCATGCCGGACTCCACATGGGTGTCGGTAGAGGCCTGCGACTCGAAGGTAGCGGGTATCAGGGGCTGCAAAAGTGCCTCACTGAGTGACGGTGAACCAGCGACTGGATTAGGAGAAGCTTCATCGTCGGTTTTGGATCTCGACTGCCTTTCTCTGTCCTTTTCTTTGCGTTTTTTATGTACGCCGGTAGTCGGATTGCTATCCGACGACATTTCTGGGTAGTTAAATCTGTTTCCAAAATACTTAGATGCAAAAATATATCTACGCTTAATAGTGCGTTGGTTAAATCTAGCACAAAACCGACAGCCAGGCACGTTGTGATCAGGGAATAGGCAAGGAATACAGTATAAATGGAAATCCTTATGAGGTATTTGCTTCTCACAAGTAATACAATTATTATCTTTTTCTGACATCGGTAAAAAGCAAGAAAAAAGGTTTTCCCAACGGGGTACTTAGCTTTAGTAAAGATTTTGGTTCTGAAACTCAAACTCGAATATTTCAGTAGTCAGCCGACCAGCACTTGTGAAATGCTTCTGCTTCGGGCACCGCGCGGCAAGAAAGACTAAAGAAAATGGCATCGGCTGCATGTTTTATACCCCTGACGACCTGACATCATGGAAGAGAAGACAGCAACCGACGCAGGACCCAAGACTTTGGAATACAGGCCGACTGAGGGCAACCTGCTAGCAGATTACCCAAATGTAATGACTGCAACAGTGAAACACGAAGAACATCTTCCTTGCAGTGAGGTGACTTCTGGAAGCCAGCTGGGTAAAGTAAAGGGGCAGGAAGCTTTGGGGATAGGAAGGCCATTTGTGATGCTGTGTCCAGCAGTGCTCCCAAGAAAATGATCTTCCTGGAAGGTGTTTGCTTTGATTTCTTCTTGTTGATGGTGAACCCTAAGGAAGTTAGGAGGTCTTTGACAAAGAGGAAGTCCTGGAGCAGGTTTTCTTTGCACTCTGCCTGAATGAGGCAGTCATCCAGATAAGGGTAAATCTGTATATTTCTCTGTCTGCAAAATGCTATGGCCAGGGCTAAGCATTTGGTGAATACCCTGGGATCAGTAGATAAGCCAAAGGGTAGCACGGAGAAATGAATGTGTTGTGAGCCTGCGCTGAAGCGCAGGAATTTCCTGCAGGATTCCCTTATGGGGATGTGGAGGTAGGCATCTTTTAGGTCTAGGGTCACTAACCAGGCATTTTTTGTCAGCAAAGAGAGCAGCTGATGCAAAGTTAGGATGTTGAATTTGAGGACCACCAGGGAGGTGCTCAGAATGGATAGATCCAGGATGGGGTGCCAAGTGCCCTCTTTTCTGTGAACAAAGAATAGTCTGGAATAAAAGTTTTTGCCTGTTTGATCTAAGAGGACAGGTTCTACTACCCCCCGGGACATGAGAGTTTGGACCTGTTTCAATGCCTCTGCCCACTGATTTGGAGGTAAGTCTGGGTACCCTCTTGGAACTGGGAGTTCACTGAAAGAGAATTTGTATCCCTGAAAAATTATCTTAAAGACCCATTGGTCCTTTGTTACAGAAAGCCAATTTTCTTTGCAGAGGGTCACCCTTCCTCCTAGTTTTTGGTGAGTGAAACGAGGGCAGAGGGAGGACAGGGAGTCACTGAGAGTTTTTGCCATAGATGGCTTAGAACTCCCTGCCTTTGGAGTGGATGTGGTCCACTGCTTGGTTCTCTGCTGTCTCTGGGATAGGGGCCTGGGTGACCCTGTCTGCTAGGTGCAAGGAAGGACCAGTGCTTAGAGGGAAAATTAGTGCTGAACCTAGGAGGTTGAACCTAAAAGAATTATTTTACTGTCTGCATAGATTTTGCTTTTTCTTCCATCTTTTTAAGCACCTCTTCTGCTTTTACTCCAAACAAGCAGTCCTTATTCAAGGGTGTATCAATTAATTTAGACTTGACATGATCAGGAAGAGGTTGTTCCTTCAACCATGCATGTCTCCTAATGACAGATCTTGACACTGCTGCCCTGCTTGAGGCTTCTAGGGCATCATATCCACAGTGGAATGAGTGTCTGGCCACTTGACAAGTAGAGTGCAGTAATCTGCTAACTCTTTCGAATTGGCACAGTCAGGAAAGATTGAAATCTTTTGCTTTAGTAGTTCCAAAGTGTGTTGTTGATATTTTAACATATGGAACTGACAGCTGAGTGTTCTGATAGCTAAGGCTGAAGAGGTGTATACTTTTTTACCCCATCTGTCCAGAGCTCTGTAATTCTTGTCAGAAGGAATAGGATTCTGGACAGAACTAGCCTTAACTCCTTTATGTCCCTGTGTAATGACCTCTGGGTCTGCAGCAGGATTTCTGTACAGGTATTTGTGAGAATCCAGTACTCTATAATACCTGTCAGGGTTACTTGGAGCAGGTGGAAGGGCATCAGACACTAAGCTGGATTCGTGGAAAACATCATCCACCACTTCTAAGATAGGGGGGATGGCCAGGGCTCTGCGCTGGGGCAGGTCCAGAAACTCTCTTAATCTTTTCTTAGACTGAGGGAAGTCCTGAGATTCGCAGTGGAAATGTTCCCTGAGAGTGTGAAGGGTTTCCCCAAAGGAAAGGTCTTCTGGTGTAGAGGCAGAAGGAATGGATTCCTCTGCATCTGAATTTTCATAAGCAGTCAGAGGTTGTTGTTCCTCTTCAAAATCTGAATAATCAGATTCCTCAGAATTCTGTTGTGTCATTATTTCAGGAGGGGTGTCTTTTCCTTTTAGAAGTTGTGGCCTGACTACCCCTGATAAGGGAGATAAGATCCTCCGCCATTTTAAGCATTTGGGCTTGGGGTGGTGGAGCAGGAGTAAGATGGTGGCTAGAGGTAGATTTTCTAGGAGTAGCCTGGCTTCTAGACCTAAGAGTATCCATTGGTCTTACAGAAAAGGTAGTTGGATGGGAAGACTTTTTTGTCTAGATTCAGTAGTGTGAGAGGCCTCCTCGGAAGCCGGTGCTTGCTTCACAGCTCCGGACCCAACCGAGGCAGAGACAACCAAAGGCTTGGAAGACTAAGAAGATTTCTGTGGCATACTTTGAAAGGGTCTCTTTAGAGGCCTGTGTAGATATCGTATTGGGCATCAGGGGCTGCAAAAGCACCTCAATGAATTCTGGAGAACTGATGACCTGCTTAGTGGTAGAGTTGTCTGAAGGCTTAGCCTTGTGTGGTCTGTCTCTACCTTTATCTCTACGTTTTTTCGAAATGTCTATGGATTGTTGGGTGGTGGATGCCATTTTGGAATGCGAAGATGGAGGATTAAAATACCTGTCTACAATAAGAGCTCTACAATGAATGGTTCTCACGTTAAAGAGGGCACAGAACCTGCAATGGTGGACATCGTGGTCTGAGCCTAAACAAGTGATGTAGTATGAATGGAAGTCTCGGTGTGGGATCTGCTTTCCACAGGCAAGACAATTGTTAACTTTTTCAGACATTGGTTAGTGCAAGAAAAGAGGATCCCCAATGGGGTACTTAGCTTTAGACATTTTCAAATGTAATTCAAACTCTAGTGACCGACCAGCACACTTGTGAACTGCTTCTCCTACGGGCTCCACGGCAAGAAAGACTGATGTAATGGTGTTGGCTTCCTTGCTTTATAGCACTGATAACTTGATGTCAGTCAACAAGCGACAACAGCCCACGCAGAAAAACACTGACTCTGGTATTCGGGCCAGCCGAGTGCTACCACAGCAGGAATAACCCACAGGTGATGACTGCAACAGTGAAACACGAAGAACATCCATAGCTATCCGTTTCTTCAACAGTGAAAACTGAAAATATGTGCAGAATATTAGCAGAATTTGGATTGTCAACTCCAGAAAGAAGGGTGATAACAATGTAATCATATTGTATAGCCAACTGGATTAAATCAAGTCTGTCAAGAAGACGTGTGCGAAATGCAGATCAATGTATGGGAGGTTATTTATTTATTTTTTTTGTGGAACAGTGCTCATTTTTATTTATTTATTTTTTTAATTCAGAAAGACTGGAATGCTGGGTAAGGGATGTAGGTATTTCTGGGTCAGGTAAGTTAGATAGATGAGGAAGAAAATGTAAACAAACAAGACAAGACACAGGGATGGTGAGGAACACAGAATGTTGTGGGACACCATGACTGGGATGAAGGAGGGGACAACACAGGCTCATGCCCATCAAACATAGAGACAGTGAGAATCTGGTCCTCACACACTGGGCTGATATCACTGTCTCCTTACTCTGCTGGTGGCTGGAGTGCTTGATGTCTTCTTCTCCTACATAACATGAAGGAGAGCAGCCTCACTAACCGGCATAGGCATACACCAATGGTGCGATGGACAACCCCACACACCAACGTTGGCATCTCCTGGTGGGTGATGAAATTCCCACCTCTGCTACTGCTCCCAGAGGGTAATACATCACCATCTGCCAGGGCAGTACTACATGAGGGTGCACATAGTGCAGGGGCATCAGAGGCAGTGCTGCCAGTTTGGGTCCCAGATGTGCAGGGCGTCGGTGCTGGAGCCAGTGGAGCAGGGACAGGCTGATCCACTGAGGCAGGCTTACCTCGCTGTGCTGTGAAGCATTTACTGATCTTGGTACAGAAAGATGATATGGAGTCATTTTGATGACACATAATAGAAAATAAAAAAAAACAGAGATAAGGGTTAAGGTGAGAGAAAAAAAGAGAGATAAAATTAGTACCATCACATGTGACATAAAATGCATTAACACAATTATACAACTATTTTATCTGAAATGTTACATTTAAGTATACCTTCTAATAACTACACACTACAACTACAGATTGCTGAAAGTAATCCTTGAAATGTACATATATTGCACATATGCTTGGTCCAGTTATACAGATTACAGTTAACAGAAGGCCATTTATGCCACTTGTATAGAGTTTAATTTAATGTAGTATTATTAAAAAATGCAGTGTTGTACAGTTGTTATGTGTAGTATTTTAACCCACAACCTCTGACTACAGTCTTATACTTGACTCCTAAAATTGTTTTGTGCTACATACTAATCATGCATACTTGTTTTACGGTTAGGATATGCATGCTCAATTCTACAATTGTATCAAAAACTTAAACCCAAAACTCTATCTTTAACTTTTGAAACTACAATAATATTTCTCTCGTGCTGAATAAATATCACTTGCTTCCCTCAGTCTCTCCATTCCATCAGCATGAGCCCATCTATGGAACTCTATTTCAGCATTAGCTGTGGAAAGAACAAACAAGAACAAAAGAGCATTATGTATACCAGTCTTTCCTATATTTAGCTTTCTAAGTATTACAAATACTCTCTTATTATCATACTAACACAGCTGTGGGATGTCAGCAGTTTGAAATTCAGTAAACCACTGGTTGACAGTATCTCTTTTACACCTCTGTAGGTCATTAAAATGATGCATACACTGTTCTCTAGTGCATGGGATGCCAGTAGCACTGGATAAAGCCTGGGCCAAACTACTCCATGCCTCAGACTTGTACTGGGAGCCAGAATAGTGCCCCTGCAAAAGCCTTTGGCTGTGGTGCTTTACCAGGAGTCCAATAAATATCCTGGACTCCTGGGCAACCCATCTCTATGCCCTAAACTAGGCAGCTTCCCCTCTAACTCAAGACATGTCTAACACCTGAACTAGAGCAATACAACTAATGCTTTCCTGCCAATTCCTGTCATCACATTTACTGGTAGTGGGCAAACCTGACCAATGATGCCAACTGTGTTTGCATAATTTTAAGCACAGAGCAACAGTGCCAAGCATGAAGGAAATAAATATTTTAAACTGGAAGGTTGAACTACGGTGGTGGTGCTGCGGTAGCGTTGTAACCTCACAGTAAGACGTCCTGTTAGATTCTCAGCTAGAGCGTCTTCTGTGTGGAGACATGCGTGAATGGGCGTACCTTCGTTGAAGGTTGTGTGTCAGGGCTGGCAACTTGGCATGTAAAAATCTACTGCCAATCATTAGTGGACCGGAGTTCCGCCGTGGCGACCCCTAACCAGGAAAAGCTGAAAGACAATCTGACTCTTGACTTTAGTTTGAGGGGCATTTGCTGTTGTAGCTTGGAAAATATACTGAAAATTGGAAAGTAACTGTTAGTTGAGTTAAGTTTGCAGACATGCACTGGGGGCATAAATGTCATGTCCTGACACAATTGTTTTTGACTTTATATACTGGTAAAATTGATTTTTAAGTGTGGGATTCAAACCTAGGCATAAGGAGCAACACATTTTCTTCCATAGTGGTGATTTTCCATTTTTGCCACAGAAGAAGTGATGCTCATGCACAATCAGGAATCATTCATAAATATAGGTGACAGTTTAAGGTCTTATACATGTATGTGTGTGACCTGACAAAGTTATTTTATACAGATCCAGTTGTGTATGTGTCTTGTTTAATTGTGAAGGCCATCAAAGTCCAGACAGCAGAATCATACTTAAAGAAATATAGTAGACATTATACCTTCATACATAGATCTGAAAACACAACAAGAGCATCTTAGCCCTCATACATACAATTCATATCAGCTCAACTATCTAAAGTGTTATAAGTGAGAATGAATATAATGGGAAATGAAACAACAGTAAAAATGTTTGGAATATCCTGTATTAGAACCCAAGACCATGTGTAAGGCAGCTCTACACTTATACCTGTTACCACAAGAATGTAGAAATGACACTTGTATATTTTTCGGTTCATTGCTATAAACTGCACTCTCACAACATTAAAAATAGGCTGCACAGCCTGTATTAGAACTCAGGATCATCTGTATTCCAGCCCTACACTTACACCTACTGCCAAAGTTCCATAATTGCCTACTCATTCTTAAGTTCTCTGTGTTAACCGCTGCGTAACACCACTTATCATGTTTGCATGGTGACCAACAGAATTAAATGAATGTATCAATTTTCAATTACTGACTGTCTGTGTCCTGTCTGCAGGTGTTTGATGGCTGCAGGTGTTGAGGGGCCTTGCTAACTGCCACGCAATGCCGCTTAGTGGCGTTGCGTGATGGAAAGCAAAAATTGCAACAATGTATCTTTTTTACCTTTACACTTTTACAGATGTCCTGTTTTCAGGTGTTCTGTCTGCTTCCTGTGTGGGCCACTAGTCTGGGTTTGTGTCTGCTAAGTGTTGCACAAATTTATTTATTTATATTTATATATTTTTTCTGGGGATAGTGTTGAATAGAGAGAACAACGTATACATTTTAACATACCCTTACATATGCCTATACATGTTTATATAAGTACTTTGAGTAGTATAAGTATCTCTAATATATATGTGCACATATATTTCATGATACACTTATACACATTTTTAATAGAGCCTTATTTGTTTATCTTTTAAATGTTGTTATTGAACATCTCTAGTGAAGTTCTATATGTATTAGGTTACAAATATTATGACTTATACTGATGAAGTTATGTTATATATATTTATTTATACATTTTATTTGACTTTATATATTTTTGTATACATCCTGTATAATAATTTGTATTTACACTATATATATGTGTGACACATGCTTTACTTTATATATGTTTTTATCTGATTTTAAGTTAGGATTAGACTATTATTTTGTTTAATTAAATTAATTAATCAATTAAGCAATTAATCAAGTAGTTATAGTTTAATGGCTAGTATTTAAATGTGGTTGATACAATGAGTTTTTGAAACCTGAAGAAGCATGCCTGTGTAGCATGTGAAAGCGCTTATTCTGTTTCAGTTTAATATTAAACACTGGTTTTATCACATCGTGGTGGTTGCGTCCAGTTTTTATCCTGTCGCACACATGAGATAAGCACAGCCAAACCTGACATTCACTTTCTCCATTTCCTCTGTTTGCTCTAAGCCAGACACCACACCAACACTGGAAAAATAAATAAATAGATAGATATACAGATACAAATATAAGCGAAAAGTAGTTGAAATGAAGAAAAGGAATCTGTGAAACAAACACTATAAATGTCAGTACACATGAAATATTTCTACATAGGTCTGGATTTGAACTCTCACGCCAATGAATCTTCAGAACACAGTAAGGGTGCCTTATCCCTTTGCCACACAAACAGCTTTGCAGCAGGAAACTGAAATCATTCTGCATACAACCAACTGTAACATCATCCACAGTACTAAGAAACCATACATTTACTTGTACATATTGATAGATATTATAAATATTATTTTCCCAAAGCAATAATGAAATTAAATGTATGTTGCAATGCAAAAGAAATACGATTGTTTCTAATACAAGGTTTTGCCTTGTAAAGCAAGGGTTAACTTGACAAGATTTTGAAATGAATGCTTCTGTGTAACTGCAAGGCTGACAAGTTGCTTAAACAAGCATGAAAGCAGTTAAGAATAGATAAGTAATAATGGCTATGTGTCTGACACCTGCGAAAATAAAACATGCTTAGTTAGTTTAACTGTAAATATGTTTGTGGGCTAGACATGGCATCCTGTTGCAATAATGCTTGGACATGCAAAGAAGGAAGTTGCAACAGGGACTTTTTGTGAAGTCGTCAGATACAGCAAGGAAGAAAATAACCAAAGAAAGGCATAAAACAGAAATCAATCATGCAAACCCCAAGGACATTGGAAACAACATCTGTCGCTTTGAAAAGATATATAAACTAGACATTGTTCTCTCTTCTTGGGAGACATCTTAATCAAGGGTGCAATTGAGACAATTCATGAAAAGCAAAAGATTGCATGTTATAACAGAACTGAAATGATTTCAGACAGTGCAACTGTTTGGACTGATTAAACTATAATGGAAACAGCAGTACAGTGTGAGTCTGGTGATTTTGCCATGTTTCTGCAACAATGTAACACATGTATTAATTTCAGATGTAGTGCACTGAGTGATCACACAACCATTTATGACTACTGCTTGCAAAAATGTAGCTCTGTCTTACCTCTCTGTGTTTGTTGCTCATTCTTGTCTTATACGATCAATAATCTGACACATGCAATCTGTAAGGCATGCTATATCATTGTCCTTAAAATGTGTGAGGATATTAAATGGTAATAATATACAGCTATCAACAAATGATGGGGAGGATGGGTGTTAATGAACAGAATCTATGAATTGTGTGCTAATTACTGACATTTCCAACCTTGACAAAATTACTTCTACACTTTGTAAGTCTAACCTGACAAACCCACTGGAGGTAGGGCAGTCTGCATTGTTGATTGTTGTTGTGGTTTCCTTCTCCCTACCAGTAATCATTCACAGCTGCAATCCATTAGCAACAAACACTGTGGGAGTTCTTGCATTATGTTTACATCTATTACGCAGAATATTGCGATTCAGCAATTCTAATGAGGTCACACCTCATTTGCATCTTCACCGTGCTCACAGCCCTGAATCTACACCATAAGAAGGCAACCATGTAGCTATGGAACCTGAAGTTGAGGAGACTTGTTTACGTGAAGAACACAGAAGAGGCTATTACTTTGGGATATATCTGCACAGAAGACTATTGAACTTGAGAAGCTATGCTTGCATTTTTCAGCTATATACTACATATGCTGAAATGTCATTAAGACAAATCTGTTTTATATTACATAAATTAATTAGCAAATGCCACTTTTATCTGTATGCATTACTTAGAAGTGTACTGATGACAAGGGCATGTTTGTCAGGGCATTTCACATGTATACATGATTGGCAATAACTTAAACAGGAATATTCTGTGTTACATCTGTAGACATGTTACAGGGACAGGTCATCTGATAGCACTTTTAGCATTTCACTGATGGTTTGTTAGCAAAATGTGTCATTTTCCTGTTCTTTTGGGGGTGAGGGAGCAAAGCTGTTTTTCTGTTTTGGCACAAACAAGGACATGTTGCTATTGTTACTCTACCTGTTTTGCAACCAGCCTTGTTTTGTTTGTGAATGTAATATGTTACAACCATACAACCCCTGTTGTTCATATTTCAAACATCTAGACTGTTTTATGTTTCTTCAGTGGGCAATAGTGAAATGCTACTTTTTCTGTTTTATCTGGAAACAGGAATTGTTTTTAGTTATGTAATTCTTATGTGTTATCATTCTATTGTGTTTTAGGTCACTTAGGTCTATGGCAACCAGGTGTCTCAATCCCTGAAGACCCCCCTTCAGTGACCCTGAGAATCAGGTGATTGTGGAAGCTTTTAGGAGACATGGTGCATTTCTACTTGAGAGGGAACATGGGGATATGTCAGGCAGAATGCAAATTTTTCAGCAGAGAGTTGCAGATGTGAATGCAGTAGGCAGCTACAGTAGGACATTTGATCAGGTGTGCCATAGGGCCACTGACATGATCTCATCTACATGGAAGAGAGCACCTGCAGTGGCCCGTGATTGGATGGGTACTGGGGGGGGCTGCTACAGCAAATGAAGACTTTCTGTCCACTGTCAGGGATCTAGACAGCTCACAGGAAAGTGCAGAACAGAATGTCCTTGACATTGGTGCTACTGTTTCAGGGAAAGCAAGTATATCTCTGGAGGAGCTTCCAGGTAGGCTTATGTATCTCAGTTGTTAAATACTCTGGTATAGTAAAATATTTACAGCAATACATCAGTTCTCTTTAACAAGAAACTGGTTGGGGGGGTTGTAGATTGCTACAGTTAACACATTCTGATTGATTATACATGGGCTTAGGTTGGACTTGCTACCCAAGTTCTTGCTGAAAGTATAGTTAATGGACATATAAAGGGGAAAAATACCTCCTGTGTTGCTGTTAATTCTGAAGATGTTGCTTAACCTCTTCCCGGACCATCCAGCTTAGGAAGCCTACTATCATCTGCACATGGTAAGCCAAGATTTTTATGTCAGTACTGAGGAGTAGTTCAAAGAAATATTTAGTTTGTGATGTGGGTGTCAGAACTGTTATGTGTGGCACCACTGTTAATTTGTTAGCATATATTGGGCTATAGTAGTGTAGGTATTAATTTTTCCTGTGTTTGTTGCTTATTATCACAGATGATCCTGACAGTGGAAGTGTGGGACTCCTACCACTGATGTCAGAGTATCAGCAGACTTTGTTGATGATAGTGGCCAAACAGAGATATAGTCAGGGGGTGCAGAAGTTGAATCTGACACTGAGGTTGACATTCAGCCATCCCCTGTAATTCCATCAGACACAGCCAGTAGGCCTACATCTACCCATTCCAGTGAGCCCTCAGATATTGTACAGGTGGAGGGTGAGACATTCGATCAGGGAAGTGTGGTTACTGTGGCTTCAGTGCCTGTTGATGATGGCCATAGCCAAAGTGTGGGTAAGGTGCCACACAGGAGGGTTGTTAGGGGTTATCAGTGGAGGCCTGCTGTCCATCATCCACCTGATCCAGGTGTGTCTTCCTGTGTCACTCAATGTACACGTATGTTTAGGGCCATCATACAGGCACAGGCACATTCCCACAGGTCCTCCAGAGAAATGCTTAGATTTATAGAAGTGGCAGAGGCTGGCATGCTTGAGTGCCTCCACTGTGTTGCCAATTCAATGGATTGGATGAATGACACACTGGCATGGGCGGTATCTGTGATGGAACATTGCTAGGAGGGGAACAACATTCTTGTGGGTGTAGGTCAGCCACATCACTTGCTGTTAGCCAAAGTGGCAGTACCCAATCACGCTCTCATAGTGGCAGTACTTCCACCGCACCATCAGTGATTGAGGTGTCCACACCCAGATGTGGCAGGCCATGGGGTCATGGTCCTGGGCGTCCTCGTGAGGGGAGCTCGTCCATTAGACATCAGTCACATTCAGATAGCAGCAGTCCATCTGACCGTGGCCATGGACATCCCAGTGCAAATCCTGCCAGAGCCAGTTCCCATGGTCGGGTACAACAAAGATGAACTGCCACCTCTACCATGCACAGCTCACACCTGTCTGACATACAAAGATGTAGAGCTAGCACAGAGTTTGGCTGTGTTCATGCAGACATGCACAACACTGACTTGCAGGACCCATATAGACACACACACAACAGTTACATGGTTCATCCATGAAGCTTAAATCTCATTTTCTCTCACTGGCCATTTATTACTTTATCCAAATGTGTGCCTACTTCTCTTTCCTACTCACACACACTCACCAGCCTTTTGTGCCAGCCTAGGCTTCCTACGCCCCCCCACAATCCCCTGCGCAAGGGATGATAACTGTGCCATATACCCGTTTTCTATCTTTTGGATTCAGGGATACATAAAATTTGTGTCTGATGCTCAGGGTGAATAGCTGACTTAGTGCTTAGTATATCTGCATTTGTGATGTTGAATTGGTAATTGTACCTTTGACTTATATTAGTCTTACAAAGTTAATCAGTTGATAGCATCAAACATTTTTTGCATCAGTATTGTTAATAATCTTGTGAGGGTTGTGAAGTCTGAAACTGAAATGCATCTCATTACTCTCTAACTTGTCTCTTTAATGATATTCCAGTACAAAAGTATGGTACTAAACTGAGGACATTTGGTGACCATCAGTACTTCTGAGAGGTATGACTGTGTGAATCTTTGATGACCGAGGCCTACTACTACTTGATAACAGACACATGTAAGTCACATAACTCTCTGCTGTCAGATGTTAAAGTAATTCTGTACAAATCACCAATGTTTTACTTGCTTACACTACCATGTAACAACATGCAAGTATATGCCATTCATTTGCATCATTACACAATACACTTCAGGTTCAACACTTACCTTGTAAATCCAGCAGTTGCAACAGTTTTACTTCAAGGCTGACTCTGATGCTAGCAGTACACAGCCATTACAGCGGTAGGTACAGGTTGTGAGCATTGTCTGGCATCAATGTTACTATATGTATGTATGCAGGAGGAAGGTTTTAGCCCATTAGGTGGTGAATGAGTTTGCTATGTGTTTCCTCTTAGTCAATGCAAGGGCATATTGAACATGCCTATGTCTGCCTACACCCATAGCAGCTGCTGGATCCCCCTCTGACTCCTCACCTGACCTTGCTATTGTTGGTGGGATGTGTGCCCCTTCCCCTTGTTAATCAAGCTAAAGCTGTTTTCTCAGGATGATTTTGTGTACCATGGCACATACAGTGAATGTTTCAGCCCATGTACAAGTATTGTACTACAGGGCTCCTCCAGATGTATCTAGCCACAAGAACCGCAACTTCAGCAGCCCAAACATACACTAAAAAATATTTCTGGTGGGAGTCGTGGTAACTACCCGGGTTGCCAACACACACAACCCAGATGATTCCCTTGGCATTACATATGACTTGGCAGTTAATAGAGTGGAAGCCCTTTATATTTATGTAGAGCCTTCCCTGTTCCCCAAGTGGTGCCTTAGTTCCTACAAATGCACAATCTATGGCACACGGTGCTTCATGGTAGTATGCTACAGCTAGAACTTCTGCACATTTCTGGCCCAGTCTTCAGGTGTACAGGGAAAATATATGTGGTCACTGGCATGCTGGAGCATAGCATTCAGGAACTGATGGAGGACCCTAGATGCCAGTGATTGTGACACACCCAGCATGTCCCCTGTTGGTTCCTGAAAGGTACGTGTAGCTAAAAAAAGTGTAACAGATACCTTTGTCTCCACTGGTATGGGTTCCCCTCAGTTTGCCCTGGCTCTGAGTTGAAGACGACAGAGGTTGCAGAGCTCTTGTACAATGTCTCTATCCACCCTGTAGTACTCTACAATTTCCACATATTGTAGACTATGATAAGTTAAATGGGGTCTAAAAACTCTTCCCCTTCTTGGCCTTGGTCTATTAACAGCAGTATAGCCTTCAGCCTGCTGCACATACACATGAATTAAATCAAATTCAGTCCCTAACATTGTTTCTGTGTATATTCCTTACTGTGGCTGTATTCCAATAGGTTTTAGAATTTGCAGGGAAAACTAGTACTGAGTCTACACGGTTGCTTTATATCTTGTTGAATAGCTCATCTATCTTGGATTGGTTGATTAGCATACAATTCAGCTGTATATGCTATAATTAGCATGCCGCAGTGTTTACCTAGTTCGCACAGCTCTACACACCACGTAGAGCTGCTTACTGAATCTAAAACAGTGAGCCACAATGTAAGCATTGCGCAGTGGGGTGAACACGGTGTAAATGGACCATGTAGGCTTTATTAAATCTGACTATAGCAGGATCTGTATGTACTATCTTAAAGATATGTAAAAGATAAAATGATGAGGTACTGAAAAAGATGACTTCATATGTCAGCTGAAAGTCACTATATTTCTAACTTGTCATTTCTTCATGATTAAACTTGAAAAGCATGCATTGTTTTAAAATCTCTGTAAAAAAAAAACATATAATATTTTATCACTGACCTTACAGCGGAAGTGAACTCATCATGATATTGATATTAATTTTACATGCTCACTTTTATGGTGGACTGCAAACAGTATAGGTATTTACTGTTTCGTAGAAAGTACAAAGTACAGTTTTGTACCTACCATAAATGTAGATGTTCGAGTATTCACACTGCTGCAGTCATCACACTTGGGTTATCCTGCCGTCAAGCGGTCCCGCAGTCGGCCAGAGTTCCAAAGTCTTGGTCCGGCGTCGGTTGCTGTCGCTTCTTCCCTGACGTCAGTGTGCCAGGGTATATAAGAGACATCCGACGCCATTTTCTTCAATTTTTCTTGCCCCAGATGTCAGGTGCCCCCTAGTAGGAGGGCAATACATATTGCCAATGAAACATGTACAGAAAAATACAAATAATACCTTCAGTTACAAACAAATACACCACAAAGGTTGTATGAGATAGAAAGGTATAGAAAGGTTCAGTTAGTTCGGAGCTGATGGAGGGAGGGTAACCTGGACTGCAGCAGTGTGAACACTTGAACATCTACATTTATGGTAGGTACAAAACTGTACTATGCTCATCGTGTTACACTGCTGCAGTCATCACACTTGGGTTGAATCCCAAAGCTAAGGATGGGTGGTGGAGTTAAACAGGGTTTGGAGAAGCTAGTAGGCCCTGCAGAACTGCAGTGGCAAAGCCAGCTCTAGTATTAGAGTATAGAGGCAAGTGATAGTGCTTGGTGAAGGTGTGCACTGAGCTCCAAGTTGCAGCTTCCAAAATATCCTTGGTTGGTACCCCCCTGAGAAAGGCTGCTAATGTAGCTGTAGCCCTGGTGGAGTGGGACCTAATGCTAGTAGGTACCGGTTTCCCATGATATGTGTAACAAAAATGTATGCAATGTCCTATCCATTTTGAAATGGTCTGTTTTGAGATAGCTTTTCCTTGTGATCCTGAAGCATAGGATACAATGAGCTGGTTAGATTTTCTGAAAGCCTTAGTTTTATCCAAATAGTAACGTAATTGCCTGTGAATGTCCAAAGAGTGCAGGAGTCTTTCTCCTTTGTTCTGGGGGTTTTGGAAAAAAGGTGGGTAAATAAATGGTTTGGTTTATGGCCACACTGGATACCATCTTTGGCATAAAGGAAGGGTTAGTCCATACAGCGACTCTGTCTTGATGAAAAATGAGGAAAGGTTCCACTGCCATTAGGGCTTGTAGCTCTGAGACTCTTCTAGCTGAAGTTATTGCTAGTAGCAGGGCAGTTTTCCATGAAAGAAACTTTAAATCAGTTGAAGTAGCTGGTTCAAAGGGCAGTAGTGTCAGTTTTTCCAGAACAAAGTTGAGATCCCAAGTTGGTGTTGGTGCTCTCCTGTGCGGTCTTATGTTCTTAGCCCCTCTGAGGTACTGTCTTAGGAGTGGATGTGAAAATAAAGGAGGATCCATGTTGTAGTGAGCTGAAATCGCTGAGGCATGGATCTTAATAGATGAAAAGGAAAGTCCTTTGTGCAGCATCTCAGTTAAGAATCTGAGGAATGTTTGGAGCAACTGGGTTTTGGCCTTTAGCCTGGTTCCACACTAAAAATCTTTTCCATTTGTCTGAATAGGTTTTCCTGGTGCTGGGCCTCCTGGCCTCCAGAATGACATCCATAACATCTTTAGGAAGAGGTGTTGGCTGGTTGTTTAGGTAATTTGCCATGCAGCCAGATTTAAGGTCTTGAGCTGGCTGTGTAGAATCTGATTGTTTTGCTGAGTGAGCAGGTGAGGAATTTGGGGTAAAATCCATGGTGGGCCATGTTTCTTAGTATTGGATACCAGTGTTGGTGTGGCCAGTCTGGAGCAATGAGTATCATTTGTGGTCTCTCTAATCTGACTTTCAGCAGCACCTCTGCTAGAAGAGGCAGTGGAGAAATGCATACACTGTTAATGTTTTCCAACTGAATGAGAGGGCGTCCACTTTCCAAGCTAGTGGGTGGAATGTCCTTGTGCAAAATTTTCAAAGTTGGTAGTTTTGGGGGTTGGCAAACAGATCTATGTCTGGGCATCCCCATTTTTGAGTTATCATTGCAAATACTTGTGGATCCAGTTTCCACTCGTGGGGATCCATGATGTTTCTGCTTAGGTCGTCTGCCAATGTGTTTTTCTTTCCTGGCAGGAATTGTGCTTGTAGTTGAACTTGGTATGTCAGTGCTGCGTTCCACAAGGTCATTGCTTGTCTGCATAGGGGGTAGGAGCGTGTGCCTCTTGTTTGTTTATGTACCACATTACTGTGGTGTTGTCCGTCTTTATTAGGAGTTGTCCTGGATGTAAGAGGTCCTTGAAAGCTGTTAGGGCATTCTGTACAGCTAGCATTTCTTTTTGATTGATATGCAGATGCCTTTGATCTATAGCCCATTTGCCCTGAATGCACTGTCCTGCCATGTGTGCTCCCCAGGCACAGTCCGACACATCTGTTGTGATAGTCTGGCTGGCTGTGGGTAAGGTGAAAGGCTGACCCTTGTTGAGGTGACATGCCTGTGCCCACCATAGAAACTCCTGTTGAAGGCAGGGAATGAGTGGTATCATTGTTTCCAAGCTGTGGTTGTGCTGAGTCCATACGCTTTTCAGGTACCATTGTACTTTCCTCATATGCAGTTTTGCAAATGATATTAGGAGTATGCAAGATGCCATGAATCCCAAGGCCTGCAGAATTTTTCTTGCAGGGAGTTGGGTCTTTGTTGCCATCATTTTGAAGTATTGAGTCAGCTGTTGTTGCTTGTCTGGCGTGAAGTAAGCCATCTGGGCCATTGTATTCAAGCTGGCACCCAGGAATGTTATGTTCTGTGAGGGCACTAGTTTTGATTTCTTTTCGTTTACTGTGTACCCTAGGCAACTTAAAAGGTGTTTGACAAACACCAGATGCTTTAAAAGAATTTCCTTGCTTTCTGCTTGAATAAGACAGTCATCCAGGTATGGGTATATTTGAATTTCTCTTTGTCTGCAGTATGCAATTACTGGGCGCAGTAGATAAGCCAAAGGGCAGTGCAGAGAATTGATAATGAGTTGAACCTGCAATGAAACGGAGGTATCTTCTGCAATTTTGTCTGATAGGGACATGCAGGTATGCCTCCTTGAGATCCAAAGTTACTAGCCAAGCCTTCTTGCCCAGCATGGGAAGAAGCTGCTGTAGTGTGAGCATCTTGAATTTGGGTACTTGGAGATAGGTGTTTAGAATTGAAAGGTCCAGAATGGGTCTCCAGGCTTTGTCCTTTCTGGGGATTAGAAAGAGTCTTGAGTAAAATCCTTGTCCTTGCTCCTTTGTAGGTACCTGTTGAAAGGCTCTCATGTTCATGAGAGCTGTAATTTGTTTTTGTGCCTCCGCCCATTGATTTGGTGGCAGGTTTGGCATTCCTTTTATCTTTGGCAAGGTGTGAAAGTGGAATTTGTATCCTTGTGAAACAATGTTTTGTCTTTTGTGATGATGTGCCAGTTGTCTGCAAAAAGAGCTAATTTTCCTCCCAAGGGAGCTGCCAAGAGAGATTTGCTTGGCAGTCTGAGGATTAAGTCATTGTGTTTGTCTTCTGTTAGTTTGGGGCCTGTCTTCCCCTCCTTTCTGGGTAGCGGCTCTCCATTGGTGAGGTTTGTAAGGGCCTTGTGACTGACCTCTGCCCCTTGGGTGTCTGTATTTGCCCCTCTGTGGTCCGTCAGATGCTGGAAAGGACCAGTTTTTTGTTGGCCAATTTCTGCTGAAGCGAGGGGGTTGAACCTGTAAAAAATCCTTGACCATCTGCATAGATTTTGCCTTATCCTCCATTTTCTTTAAAACCTCTTCTGCTTTTACACCAAATAAAACATCCTGTTGTAAAGGTGCATCCAGTAACTTTGCTTTAACACGATCTGGTAGGGTTTGTTCTTTTAACCAAGCAAGCCTACGTATGACAGACCCAGTCACTGCTGCTCTACAGGAAGCTTCCAATGAATCAAATCCACATTGTAAAGTATGTTTGCCCACCTGTTCAGCTGCATGTAACAGATCCTGCATTTCCTTAAAATCAGGCTCCTCTGAATGTGTGCTCATTTTTTGTTTTAACTGAGACATCAGGAATTGTTGATATTTCAGCATGTGGAACTGGCAATTCAAGGCTCTCATAGCTAGAGTAGCTGAGGTGTATACCTTCTTTCCCCATCTATCTGGTGCTCTGGAATCCCTTTCAGAGGTACAGGATTTTTAGCAATAGAGGCCTTAACCCCTTTGGAACCCTGGGAAATTGTTTCTGGGTCAGCAACAGGGCTTTTATATAGGAACTTGTGTGAGTCAGGGACTCTGTAGTATCTGTCTGGTTTGGCTGGAGCAGGAGGTAGAGAGTCTGGATTAAGACTAGATTCTAAATAAACATCATCCACAATGTCTAACACAGGAGGGATTGCAAGCGGCCTGTGCTGGGGAAGTAAAAGGAACTCTCAGAGCCTTTTCTTAGAATCAGAGTAATCCTGGCCTTCCCAGTGAAAATGTTCCCTCATGGTATGTAAAGTTTCCCCAAAGGAGTAGTCTTCTGGAGGAGATGCTGAGGGAATAGACTCTTCAGCATCAGAATCTTCATAAGGGGAAAAGAGTATTCCTGTTCCTCTGAGGTATCTGAAGAAATGGAAACCTGGTCAGAGGAAGCATGATCTTCCTCTTGTCTTGGCCTTTTATCAGGAGGGGGATGGGAACCCCTAATTAGGGTAATTAAATATTCAGCCATCTTAAGCATCTGTTTCTTAGGCATGGGGCCTTGCACTGGAGACTGATGCACAGTCTTTTTTGTTTTTAATGGAGTTTTTAGCTTAGCATAATATTTAATGGTGAGTGTAGTCAGTCTGAAGACACCTTCTGCAACCGAAGGCATTTCTACTGCACCGGAATCTCCTTCGGCTCTGGAGTCGGAAGGGTCCAATGAAGAAGGCTGTGGCGGCCTAGTGCTCTCCGTTTGTGAATCAGAAGCCGTCTGTGGTTCCAAATCAGTGGTCGTCAGGGGCTGCGTAGGCACCTCACTGAAGACCAGAGAACCGGCGACAGGCCCAGCAGAGGCCTCAGAGTCTGGTTTGGGTCTAGGCTGCCTGTCCTTATCCTTGCGTTTTTTATGCATGCCAGTAGTCGGTTGCTCTGATGGCATGGTATAATTAAATTTCCTACCAAAGTAATGTCGGGCGAAATCAAACCGACGTTTGATAGTTCATTTATTAAACGTAGCACAAAACCAACAACCAGTGACGTCATGGTCAGAGCCTAGGCAAGGAATACAATAAGAATGAACATCCTTATGAGGTATTTGCTTCCCACAAGAAATGCAATTGTTAACTTTTTCTGACATCGGACTGAGGCAAGAAAAGGTTCCCCAACGGGGTACTTAGCTTTATTGGAGACTTCCGTCTGAAATTCGTTTTGAAAATCTCAGGAGTTGGCCGACCGGCACTTGCGAACTGCTTCTGCTTCAGCAACCGCGCGGCAAGAAAGACTGAAGAAAATGGCGTTGGATGCCTCTTATATACCCCTGGTGCACTGACATCAAGGAAGATGCGACAGCAACCAACGCCGGACCAAGACTTTGGAACTCTGGCCGACTGCGGGACCACCTGACGGCAGGATAACCCAAGTGTGATGACTACAGCAGTGTAACACGATGAACATCCTCTGATTCTCTCTAGTTCTTGAGGATTTAGTCAGTATTTCCTATGTACTTTTGACCCAGCAACAGTTTGAAATTTCTTATGTCTGATGAATTTAAAAAAGATGCACCCAATGGTAGCTTACATGAGCATATCTATATAAATGCTTAACAGAAATCAGACTAGGATGATATGTTTGTTACTTTGAGTGTCCATGAGTTAAAACTTATACCAAATACCTTAAAAGTACTTTTTTTTACATATGTGAGGAGATCTGGGAGTCTTAATGGATGCAAAACTTCGGCATTTGTCAATATGACGTTTCAAACTGGCTAGTAGCTTACATGAACTAGGCTACATATAGAAAAGAAATTTGCCTAAGCCACATAATCTGTTTCAATTATTTTGAGTTTTCTGTTACAATGAATTGTTGTTTTGACCACTTATTTGTTATCCATTATAATAATTATGTTAAAAGCACTTTAAGTACTTTAAGTATTTTACAGGATCTAGCACACTAAGTGACACAGTACTCGAAGATTTACAAATCTACATTTTTAAGTGCACAGTTCCTTTCAAGAAGCATTTGTTATATCTCATTACATACACTCGCCATTTCTACATTTCTCCATGACTAACTACACTTAAACTCCACTGTTTTAGAAAGTTAATTGAATGCTAGCGTAAATGGAATTATTATTATTATTATTACTTTTTCGTGTATATTTTGCTGAAGCATCCAGTTTTCTAGACAAAAGAACACTGCTGTGAAAATGCTAATTAGCACATATGCAGGTTAAGTGAATGACCTTATACTGCATACATATTTTTATATTAGCTATAAAACAAATAAGACTACTAGGTACAAATGCTTCTTGTCAGGGTAAGTCGGGAGTATTGTCTAAATAAGTAACTGGAGAAGAATCATAACACAGGTAAACAGAGAAGAAGAAAATATAAGCTGAAGCACATTAGCAGTTTATAGCTCTAAACATCTGCGAAACTGCCAGATATATATGCAAATAAATATATGGGTCAACTGAATATTGTCAA
Organism: Protopterus annectens; assembly: GCF_019279795.1. Taxonomy (NCBI): domain Eukaryota; kingdom Metazoa; phylum Chordata; order Ceratodontiformes; family Protopteridae; genus Protopterus; species Protopterus annectens. Next base: position 476,136,753 of record NC_056749.1, on the reverse strand, counting down.
CTCTATATTAGGGTGCCATCCATTTAGTTTACAAAATTTGGTCAAACAGATGGTCAACATGTGTGCGAGACTGAACGGTAGGGAGATATGGCACTTCCTCGACACTGTGAGATATCTTGGAGTTAGTATATGTAATTAGCAAGAGGTGTGGGGGCACAGTACCCCACATGGAGGGGTACAGGGGGGGTTTGCTCCCTGCAAAAAAAAAATGACTTTTTTGTTTTGTTTTGTATTTCAATCTTTTTAAATGTTTTTTGTTTGATGTATTTCTACTTCAATATTTCCAAGTACATCTATATGTATATGCAAACACACACACACAATCACCAGCACTTTTCTGACATTCACAGGTAAATAGAAGTTATGTCCTTACCATAACGTTCCATGTGGAGTGTTCATCTCGCCTTTGTTCTTACATGGGTTTTTGCCGCGATCCTCGGCTCCGAGTCGGGCCAGCAAGCAAAGCTCTGCATCGAGAAGAAGCTCGAGACCAACCTGTCTCCCACAATTCCCTCTGCCTTTACCTCAGATCTAGTTTGCAAACAATACCAGATCCCAACGGGAATGAAACACACAACATACATGCTAAGGCGTAGCTGAAAACACCAGTAACAGCTGAGAGAAACAGAAGAGGGAGAACCAAACCAGACATCTAAACTGGGCGTTCTTGCTGACCTTTGGGTGGGAGGGTGGGAATGTAAGAACAAAGGTGAGATGAACACTCCACATGGAACGTTATGGTAAGGACATAACTTCTATATGTGAGAGTGTTCAATCTCGCCGTTTGTTCTTACACATGGGTAGCGTCCCTAGCTCCGTGACCCTGAGAAACTCACGGAAGAACATTCCTGAGCACAGTGGAACCAAAGTTGCCTGTCCCTGGAAACCCTATCCACTTTGTAATGAGTGATGAACGTATGTGGTTTAGACCAAGTGGCGGCCGCACAAATAGTGTCCAAAGGTAGGTGGGCCGCATGAGCCAGGGATGTAGATATTGATCTAGTAGAATGTCCTTTTGGTTTGACAGGTAAACTCTGTCCAGTAGCAGTATAAACAAAAGTAATACAATCGGATAGCCATTTGGAAAAGTGCCGCTTGTCACTGCCATGCCCTTTCTGCTGTCCGCAAAGGCTATAAAGAGTTGATTTGCCTTTCTGTGATCCTTTGTTCTATCCAAGTAAAATCTGAGTTGTCTATGAACATCCAACTTGTGTAACATATATTCTAGCTTATTGGAATGGTTCTTGAAAAATGTGGGGAGCTCAATGGACTGATTAACGTTATTGATTGAACAAACCTTGGGAAGAAAGGACGGGTTGGTGCGAAGAGATACCCTATCAGGGTGAAAGATCAAATATGGGTGTTTAATGGAAAGAGCTTGAAGTTCTGATACTCTGGCTGAAGTGATAGCTACCAGAAAGAGGGTTTTCCATGACAAGAACTTCAAAGAACAGGAAGAGGTTGGTTCAAAGGGTGGTAGCATTAGTTGTGATAACAGGAGGTTCAGATTCCATGGTGCTGTAGGAAACCTGACTGGTGGCCTGATATGGAAAGACCCTTTTAGAAAGGCCTTACAAAGCCTATGAGCCATAATTTTCTAGGCGCTCCATTTTCTCCCATATGAAAGTTTGAAATAGCAGCCAATTGAACCCTCAAGGTGGCAGGAGAAGCTCCTTGGTGAAATAGTATGGATAGAAACTCCAAGACTTTGTTCAGTGGGGCTATTAAGGGATCCAAATGTTGCGTGGTTTGCCAGTATACAAAATGCTTCCACTTACTAGTGTAAATCTTTGTAGTGGAAGCTTTATGAGAAGCCACCAGAATATTTTGAACCGCAGGAGAAAGAAGATCAGACCTGGCTAAGACAGCCAAGCTGCTAGTCTGAGGGACAGGAGCGACGGGTGTCCAGGATCCAGGGTTCCCGTATTTGGTGTGCTTGAAGAAAGGGAAACCAAATTTGACGAGGCCAGAATGGGGCAATGAGGATTATCGTCCTCTCCAGGTTGTTGGCTTTCTGCAGAAATCTTGGAATCAGAGGTATAGGAGGAAGGGCGACAGAGACCCGGGGCCAATCGAATCATAGAGCCGTCCTGGGGACTTGATAACCCCGGATGTGTGTGTATCAGAAAAAGTGACCGACGACTCTCTGCCCATTTCAAAATTCATGGGCCCCTCTGCATAACTGGTAAGATTTGATTGACATGTTGTCCGATTGAACTGCAATGGTCCCTAGAAGTAGAAGGGAAAAAAGTGTTGCAACGCAGAAACACTGCCCTCATCTCCAGAACATTGATGCAGGTTGTACTCTAGATTGGTCCATTCTCAGGGAAGCGCCCTGTGGTCACCGTGCTGTCGGAGTGGGTAGCTACAACAAGTGGTCGGAGAGAGAGATTGCAACTCTCCAGAGCCACCAAGATGGTGCGGGCAGATGTTTGTGATGTGAATTTCGTGTTGTCAGCGGTAACTGTTGGAGCGACCATTTATGCGAATAGCAGCCATTGAAGGACTCTCTTCTTGCAGTCTTCCCAAAGGGGTGAATGAGCCGGAGGAAGCAGCAAAACAGGCTATTCTTTCTGAGGGAAGCCTTAGAATCAAGCAACGAGTATCTAAATCTGTCCTATGAATGAGATATGCTGTGATGGCTGTAATGCAGATTTTTTTAATTTTACGGAAATTCGATGAACACAGACAGAGTGTGTGTAATCCCTGGCCTGATCTGGTCAGTCGGCTCGTGCAGTGCAGGAGCCAGTAAGTCAGAGATAAAAAACCACCTGGAAGGTGTCCTGTCTCAAGGACGCTACCACTGCGACTGGCTCCCAGCGAAGCGCGCCCTGATCCCTGGACGCCTGGGATTTTTTAGTACGTCCTGGCTCTGACCCGAGAGCAAGTGGTCCCTGGACTAGACTCATGGCCATTTTGTTAGGTTTGAGATCTATTGAGCACATCCAGTCATCCTTCTGTAAGAATGGAAGGATCGATTGAGCGTGACCATCCGGAACTTTTTTTCTTGATGAAAGAACCTTGAGTAAGTTCGATCCTTTTGGTCCGGTACATCTGGGAGTCTTTTCTGTAATGGGGAAATCTTGCCCCCCTCTGCTCTCTGAGGGGTCACCCCTGTGGAAAGAGAGAAAGCCTTTTGTTTTGAAACCATTTTTTCTCGTTGCCCCTTTGGGGTACGGGGTCTGGGGTGAAAAAAAAAACGACTCTGACAGCAGACAGAGTCTTTCCTCTTCACACCACCGTCTCCTTTACTCCTTTACTTTAGAGGTGGCACAGTCAATGGAGCGTTAGAGTGGGAAGACGAAGTAAAGGAAGAGGTTAAAGGAGGAACAGGATTGTTGCTTAAGAGTAATCGCTGAGCTGAAGTTGTCAGAAGTCAAGCCCGCCCTTACCGTATATGAAATCGCTGAGCCTGGATGAACGACAATTGATGTGGAGGTATATTGATGACTTGTGTAACTTTTTTTCGACAGCAGCAGCATCTGTAGTACCCATCTGTATCTGTATTTTGATTAGATCCCTCTGTAACTGTTTGATCGTCAAATAAATAGAATATCGCCAAATAGTTCAGCGATGTGAACTAAAATAAAAACCCAAAAATATACTCCCCCATAGTCCTCCATAGTCCTTAGGCGGATGGACAGATGGATCAGAGGAGACTCCTCTTTCATAGCCCACTGGAACTCTTTTGTGAGATATGCCTGTTCTGAGGGGGGCGTAATATATATATTAGGCTTAGGACTGGACCCACTGTGTCAGGAGTAGTGTCTCCCACAATCTTCGAGCAAATTCCATCAACCTCATCAAGGGCAGAGTGACCCAGGAGGAAGAAGGCTAAAGAATGCCTCTCTTCAGCAAGACTGACATCCAGAAGGGGTTCCAGGATGTCAGAAAAGGAGACATCCTCTCCAGGTGATTTCGGGGGACCCTTCTGACATCCAGCCAGTGTCCGGGTGTTAGGGATTCTTGTGGAGAATCCAAGTATCTCCTCTTACACAATCTTTTTCCTCGGAACTTCCGGGGGCATCTGATGAAGCCTCAGAGAAGCAACAAGGATAGATCGTCGGCCTCCAATAATATGGATCCATCATCGAGGTCGAGGTGAATGTGACCGACCGAAGACGGCTCTGGCAATCGGTGGGCGCTCACGATCATCAGCTCAGCTCCGCGGCGGCTGAATAGGCGAAGAGGGAGGGAGGAGAATGGAGATAAAGGAAGAAGCCTCGGCACCAACTGGGAAGAGACTGAGACTGAGAGAGACAAGAGATCCATTAACACTTCTCCCCCACGTTGACCACGCCCACCGGAGAGAGAGGAGAGTAGAGAGAGAAACCCTAGAATGACCGAAGCAAGGAGCCAAGATTCAAGCGAGTTAATAAAGAGGTGAAAGCTCTGTCTCTGTCACAAGCTCAAGGCTCGTGGTGAGATGCCTGGTCCGATTTATCAAGAGCCTCTTGAAATGCAGGCTTCAAAGGCCTCTCTCCATCAGCTGCTTTTTGCTTTTCGTTTCAGCGACCTTCCACCGGAAAGAATGACAAAATGGAACAGTCTTCTTGCAGGAGGAGAGAGGGAGACAGTAGACAGGAGCTATCTATATCTGTGAGACATTTTTTCTTTTCGTCTGGAAGCCTGACTTCGCTGACTTCGGTCTTTTCAGTATATCAATATAGAACACTCAAATCTAGTAAAAGTTATATATATATAAATATAACATTCCTCACTACAGTCCTGATACAGACAGTCACAGCCAAGAACACTAATGGTGAAAACAAGTAAAAGTAAAGTCACAATCAGAATTTAGTCGACCAGGAAAGGAAAATCGAAGTTAGTGGGCAGGGAACTAACCCAATATACTAAAAAATATATACCTAAAATATATATAAACCCTATAACTAAAACCACATACACACACACACTACACACACAAATTAAAACTAAACTACTAGAAGAAGAATCTTAGAACTAAATGAAAAATCTATCTTATCTCTAAATTCTGACAAATCTTGGTTGATCTGAGCTCATCAATATTGATGAATGCGGCAAAAACGAGTAAAGGCAGAAGGTTGGTCTCGAGCTTCTCTCTGCAGAGCTTTGCTTGCTAGCGACGCTTGAGAGGAGGATCGTCCATATGTGTAAGAAGAACAAACAAACGATGAGAACACACTCACATCCTACTGTTACAAGACCTCATGACACAAGATTTTATTTCCTTTTTGTTAATCAAAAACATTTGCAGTCTTATCCTTGCTTATTTCTCACCATGAAACCATATGCAAAAGCTTCAATCCAAATAACCAACACTCCTATACTTTACTTTTACTACTCCTCCCAACTAGAAGATGTTTTATATGTGCAATATGATATTTTATTTTCGCAGTGTCTATGTGAGGCATAAATCTCCATACACTCACATTTAATCCACTTCAATGCTGCAAAACCATTACTCAATGATATTCTGCACCCCCAAGCAAATAAAGTCAGTGTCTGGTACAGCAGTCATACTGTATTTCCCACAGTCATAAACTACCAAACAACAACATACAAATAACATTATACCTATGGAGACATACACCATTTATGTCAAGATAATATACTGCCAAGTGTGCTAATTTCTTCTTGTTTTCAGAACAAAAGCATGGTGCTTCACTTGCAAAATGGTAGGCTGTGCATATACATCAATGCAATCCAGTTTTAGATAATGACTGAGCTCCAGTCATCAGCCAGAATGGAAAAAAATATGGCTTCTTCAGTACTCAAAATTACTTTGAAAATGGCTTAGTGAGGAGGTGTCTCAATGCAATGGGCACTGTGCCAGATAATACCAACATATAAACAGTTTTTCACTGATGCTTTAAGCAGAGAGACTGAAATGTGTAACAATGTATCTCAAGGTAAGCTCTGTGCTAAGGAGGGACAAATAAGATCACATCTGCCTTGTGCTGGTCAAAAAAGTGATCTGTTCAGGACTTCCACGATGGTTGCACGCTAAGTGTGAAAACATAAAATGAGAAATAGGGGTCGGCAAAATTATCACTTTGAGTAAAATTCAGTTACTAGCTATTAAGTACACTGCCTGTATGCCAGCAAAGAAGAAATAAAAAAAAAACTGAAAGAAAATCAACCAGAAATGATAAAAAAAAAAATATTGCATGGGAAAAATCTTGCAGTTGTTCAGCAAAAAGCAGCTCAGTCTTCAGCTTTGGTACAAGAAATGGCTTCCAGTAATTTAGAGGAAAAAATAAATCAAATGTATTTAGAGGTGATTAAAATAAATGAAACTTTGAAGGACTACATCAACTCAAATAGCAAAAGGCTGGAAGAACAGAAGAATAATTAAGTAGTGATTCAGATGAAGTGACTGCAAAACCCAGAGGCTGAAATGAAGAAAAGGCTGACTATGAGATTTCTCAAGAAGTGCTGTTTCAAAAAAAAAGATAGAGTTAGAAGACAAAGCATGGATAAAAATGAGATTTTCTGCTGTACCAGAGAAATTGAAAGGAGCAGGCTGTATTAATTTTATGAAAACTCAAATAAGCAACTGGACTGGTATTCTACAGTAGAATCTGTTAATTAAAAGTGTACATCAAGTGTTTGCTCCACACCTGGCCATGAGAAAGCAGCCGATACCTGTATTAGTAAAGATGCAGTCATTCTAGCAGAAAGAGTTTATCCTGACAAAACTGTAGTGGAAGGTAAAAGTATTAAACATTAGAGAGAGCAGAATGTTTGTGGAAAATGATTATTCACTGTACATCAGGCAGAGAGAAGCAAATTTATCTCAGCAATCAAGAAATGTTGAGGCAGGTATGAGATTCAAGTTGGTGCTGTAGCCAGCTGTCTTTGGAATATTTTTCCTGGAGGATGAGAGATATTTCTGGATGCAGAATAGGCTACAGATTAAATAAAGTTTATCTAAAAATGGGAGCCAACAAACAGGACAATCTGCTTCTCATTCTTCTGACAATAAAGTTTATACAGAGACTTGCCAGTGAAACCCTGTCCCGTATTCCAAAGGAAAATACTTGAGATATAGAAAAAAACACAGGAGTTGACTAGACGAATCAGGAGTACATTGGAGTTGAACCAGAGTCTAGTGCTGTGAGACAGAGTTGAAGAGGAAGACCAACAACACTGAAATTAGTGAATAAATGGGAGACTATGAAACATCAATCACATTTTTGAAATATGGTTTTGCAAGAAAAAAGTGGATAAATATGGCTGGACTTCTGATGACACTGTTAAACATGTGGATGGACTGTAAAGCATATACCACTCTTTATGTCATTAATGTTTAGAAGGACACTAAAAGGGAAAAATTTTGTTTTTATTAGTATTTGTATAAAACATTTCATAATACTGTGTTATACAGTAAATCAGTTTCTATAGTGTATATATCAGAGGAATTTTAAACCTGGGGGGGGGTCTTTTTAGTGACTCTTCTATGTGTTACAGATATTAAAGGAAACAAGTTTTTTTTTTGTCATTAAGAAACATAGGCGTTACAGTATAAAAAGAGATGAAAGGCTGGAGAGAAGCAAGATTAAGTTATGTGGTGATCGTATGCTGTCAGGTTGTGGATGGGGTACAAAAGTGCAATGATTATACTATATACAGAATTAACATCATATATTTTATTTTTATAAGGGTGGATGTCTAGATTAATACCCTTGGCTTAAGCTATAAACAGGTGTTTTTTACAAGCAAGTATGCCTAAAAAATAAAACAAAATTATGAAAGCCAAGAAAAATGCTAAGTTTCTTATATCTGCAAAGATATTAGTTTTCCCCCCATTGGAAAATAGTCTAAGTGAAAGTCAAGAAGTCTGTAGCTGAATCCAGATGGATATTCTGTTCTGAGCAAAACTGACAATGAGTCTTTCATGCATCAGCAGAGATCTTAACTGTTTTCCCCCTTTCTTCACATTCTCACTACTGACTACTTTTATATGAAGGTGAGTTGTCAGCAGGTGCAAGTAAATAAACTGGATGGGAGACAGGAAATTCACCCCGGGGATCACGTCAGTCACCCTGCTAGACAGTGGTCCAGGGAAGTAAATATTGTGGGAAGAAATAGCCAGGGAATTGTTATGGCTAGGCTTGTGTAGGCCCTAGGGCCGATAGTCTAGCACCACCTATGAACCTATGGAAATTCTTACCATTCTTTGCTGACAGAAATTCAAAATTTAAAGATACAATGGCAAGCAGTTCAGCTAAAAATAAAGTTGGAAATTATGGGAAATGCATAAGAGACAGTAGCATCCCTAGAAGCTAGAATACTTTAATGCATTTAATAGAACAGTGCACAATTTAGTTTTATTTAAAGACAGCCAGCACTTTTTTCTTATGGTTAAAAGTTAATGTTTTCAAATCTGGGAGAGGAATAGGGATAAAAAAAAGAAAATACATCAATCAGTGTAATTGGGAACACAGGCTGTAATATGTGCTTTAGCACAGGTAACCTTAATTTTAGGATAGGTAATGCCTATGTGTGCAGCTATTGATTTGGGGCAGTTGTTCCAATCTGGAGAATTAAACTTAATTTCTTAGAGATGTGCATAGTTTTGTCTGTTTGTTCTAAGTTAACAGAGTATAGGGTGTTTGGAAAATGTATTTACTTTTTTTCTTTGAGGTTTTTCACCATAAGTCTTGAAAAATGTGACCCAGGTTTGAATGGAGATGAGAAGCCTACCAAACATTAGTGTGTGTATGTAAGACACAAGTTGGAAATGCAAATTCAGAACAACTGTCATATATATTTGGTAGGGGCAGCAGCTTTTTATCATAATGGCTATACTATTCATATTATCTTGGAACATAAATGACCTGACATGTACAGACAAAAAGGGCAGAGTACTGAATTAAATTTAAAAAAAAAAATGAAGAGTGCAAACAGCAATGCTGCAGGAAACATGTAGAAAGAAATGAACCTGAATTTGACAAAGAAAGCACTTCAGAATGGATAATCGACAGAATATCAGACAAAGGAAAAGAGGAGTAATAAAACTGATTACTAAAGGGGCTCCAATAATGAGAAAAGAAAAAAAGGCAATAATGATAGATTTGTGGTAGTAAGTGGCCATTGGCAAAAGGGGAGGATTACACTGGCATGCATTTACAGTGGATATAAAAAGTGTACACACCCCTGTTAAAATGCCAGGTTTATGTGATATAAAAAAAATGAGACCACAATAAATAATTTCAAAACCTTTCCCACCTTTAATGTGACCTATAAATTGTACAATTCAATTGAAAAACAAATAAATCTGTTAGGGGAAAAATATAAAAAATAAAAAAACATATGATAAGCTGGTTGCACAAGTGTTCAGACCCACAAACTAATACTTTGTTGAAGCACCTTTTGATTTTAATTACAGCATTCAGTCTTCTTGGGTACACACCTGCCATCAATTAAAGAGACTCTGATTAACCCCAAATAAAGTTCAGCTGTCCTAGTAAGATTTTCCTGACATTTACTCAGTTGCCTGCTACAGCAAAAGCCATGGTTCACAGAGAGCTTACAAAACATCAAAGGGATCTTATTGTTGACAGGTATCAGTCAGGAGAAGGGTACAAAAACATTTCCACAGCATTGGATATACCATGGAACACAGTGAAGATTGTCATCAAAAAGTGGAGAAATATGGGGCAACAGTGACATTGCAAAGAACTGGATGTCCCTCCAAAATTGATGAAAAGACAAGATGAAAACTGGTCAGGGAGGCTGCCAAGAAACCTATGGCAACATTGAAGTAGCTGCAGGAATTTCTGGCAAGTACTGGTTGTGTACTACATGTGACAACAATCTCCCGTATTCTCCATATGTCTGGACTATGGGGTAGGGTTGCAAGACGGAAGCATTTTCTTACACAGAAAAACATCCAGGCCTGGCTAAAATTTGCAAAACAATACAGCAAGACTCCCAAAAGCATGTGGGAAAATGTGTTATGGTCTGGTTAGACCAAGGCTGAACTTTTTGGACACAATTCCAAATGGTATGTTTGTCACAAAAACAACACTTTGCATCACCAAAAGAGCACAATCCCCAAGGTGAAGTATAGTGGTGGCAGTATCATGCTTTGGGGTTGCCTTCCTTCAGCTAGAATTGGGGTTTTAGTCAAGGTAGACAGAATTATGAACAGTTCCAAATACCAGTCACTTTTGGTCCAAAACCTTCAGGCGTCTGCTAGAAAGCTGAAGATGAAGATGAATTTCACCTTTCAACACGACAAAGACCCCAAGCATATATCCAAATCAACAAAAGAATGGCTTCACCAGAAGAAAATGAAAGTACTGGAATGCCCCAGCCAGAGCCCAGATCTAAATCCAATAAGAAATCTGTGGGGTGATCTGAAGAGGGCTGTGCACAAGAGATGCTCTCTCAAGCTGACAGATTTGGAGCACTTTTGCAAGGAAGAGTGGGCAAATATTGCCAAGTCAAGATGTGCCATGCTGACAGACCCTTACCCAAGAAGACTGAATGTTGTAATGAAATCAAAAGGTGCTTCAACAAAGTATTAGTTTAAGGGTGTGCACACTTATGCAACCAGCTTATTGTACGTTTTTTATTTTTTATATTTTTCCCCTAACAGATTTGTTTCTTATTCAATTGAATTGTATAGGTTATAGGTCACATTAAATGTGGGAAAAGTTTTGAAATGATTTACTGTGGTCTCATTTTTTATATCACAAAAACCTAGCATTTTAACAGGGGTGTGTACACTTTTTAAAATCACTGTATATTCTACTAAAAACTGGTATTATGGAAGTTAAGAACATTTTTGGGAAAAATAATTAGCTTTCAGCAGGGAATATTACTTATAGATGGCAACTGAAACTTGATTCACAACAGTGAGGGTATGTCAGGGGGGTCTAGAAGGGAAATATGACAAAAGAGGGTAAATTTCTGAAGAAATTTATGAAAATATTTGTATAGAAGATGTGATTTCGGTAGTAGGAACTCATACAGAATTTATACATTATTCCCCAAGTTACAATAACTAGGCAAAACTGAAAAGAAACTGCATTTCACGGGAATATGTGCAAATAATTGAAAGTTGATACCCATTCAATAACTGTTTCAAATTATGCACCAATAAAAAACTAAGATAAAAATGCAGGACAATGAAATAAAAATAGGACACGCATAGAAAAGAACACATTTGTTATAGCCATAACACCATCCCTGGTGGCTGATTTGAGCTGGGGCATTCTAGACCTTGCCATCTACATGTGTGTACACTGCCACAAATATACCTATGAAGGGCTACTAGCAGCAGCTTGGGATCATCAAGCCCATGTCTCTACAATCCTTGACCACTGGTGTCAACCCTTCATTTCCATAGGAGCAATCAGCCAACTAGAAAGCACATCTTCCTACACCCAGAATAAGAAAGCTAGTGTAAGCATTTCATTCTCACCCTCTCCTGCCTACTCTTCCAGTATCCAAGCTACTACTTAAACTCAGACAATATGGGTTACTGTCAGTGCTTCATTCCTCTATGCCACAAAGCCAGAGGGAAAATATGTAAAGCTAATATTTTGACTCGCCTTTTAAATGAAACAAGAAATCCTGGTTAGGTTTGACACTGTGGATATAGCAAACTCTAATCTACACCCAGAATTAGGCAAAGTATTGAGCATTTTCAAAATTACATCCAACCATGACTACAGAGTTTCCTCAGTTTAGACAAATGCCCTTGCATTCTCTGAAATTCACTTAATCCATTTGAGTATCACTGAGGCACTACAGTATATCCCAGCACTCAGTGGATGCAAGGCAGGGAAGCTAAATCTTGAAAGGGTGTTAGTCTATCATAGGAAGTCTACAGACAGACAGAGACACAACACATGCATACATTCACTGAAATATGGCAAAAACACCTATGGGCAATTTGGAAGATGGCCAATTCACCCTCAGTTTTATCTTTAGGTATTGGGAGGAAACCAGAGCACATGGTAAATCCCACTCAGACACAGATGTATTCAGAAATGTTTTTATAGACTCGTGCATTTACATCAAACCTGCTTAGATAATTTCTAAAATACTCTAGGAAATTAACAGAGATATCGTAAATTAAACTTGTGCTATCTTCATGTTCATCTGATATTCTGCTGAAGCTGAATTAATCTTAACATGTCTTTATCCATTCCCATTGTCCACATTTCCATGCAGCTGACAGATATCACAAGAAACATTCTGAGCACATGCTTTCTGCATTTGCTTCTTATAGCCAGCAGGCAAAACCTTTCAACAAGCACATCCTCAGGAGTTCTCTTTTATCATCTTTCTTAACTTTCTGCTTCACCGAGAAAGTCCTTAAATTATGTAATGCTGTCAGTCATTAGCTGGCAATGAAAAACATGTTATCAGTCTTTACCTTTAAACCTATCAGTGTATACACTCTATGGCTTGGCTTATACCTTTCAAGAACTACAAGCAATATTCTGTGAAGGCCTCTTAAACATTCCTAACCAGTGCTTAACATTCTCAGTCCCACCTCATGTCATACATGACATCACCTCCTTCTTTTAGGGAAAACTGACATGCAGAATCTTGCTTTTATTTCATGTTTCTACAAGCAGGGTCTCTCAGGGGACTTACAAGTTTCATTTTGGCAAGCTCTTTTCTGGTCAGGTAAGTTGAGGAAATTGAAGATTTTAAATATGGGGATATCAGTGGAAGAGAAGGATCTACTGTTCATAAGAAAAGAAAAGAAAATAGCAAAATGCAATAATTTTTCCATGAAAAAAGGTAATGTTTCACATATTAGAAAGTCCTTGCTCTGACCTGGTCGTGAAGCTGTACATATCTCTTCATGGTGAATTAAAGTTATCGAGTTGGCCTGTCAAAGATGTAAAACACTAAACCCATTGACTACTGGAATCCTAGAAGAGGTATGGCTAGCCATGCAATCTATAGTTTCGACATGGTTTAAGCATAAGGAGACCAAGAAGTGGCCCTTGCAACTGTATTAGGTAAAGTGGGTAAAATACAAAGTATGCCACAGCAGCAGGGGCAAACCAGAACATACAGAAAGAAATAGAAACAAACATGTCCTGTATTCTTCCTAATGTAAAGTCATAAATGCATAAATATACAAACTAATTAGGAAATAGCAGAGGATGCTGAGACAAATGATTATGTAAGCAGCCCTTCTGTAAGAGATCTCAGTACACATACACTGTGTGTGTGTGTGTGTGTGTGTATATATATATATATATATATATATATATATATATATATATATATATATATATATATAAAGAGAGAGAGATAGATATAGATATAAAGATACAGATACAAACATACTCTCACACATACAGTAGTAAAGAACAGTCTGTAGCACTATCTTTAACTTAAGGTTTACTTGTGGAGACAATGAAAAAATGGACATGCCTCCCTAAGGCAAACTATGCGATATTAGAAAATGAAAATGCTCACTTCTATCAGTACTGCTAGATTCTTGTACACCCAGATATTGTAATAAAACAAAATTTACAGCTATAAGTCATTTTCAGTAAGGTTTACCACTTTGCCCCTTTTTAGCAAGTAAACAGTTCCACCCAGGTAAGACAAGGAATTCATGCATCCTTCCCAAAACATAGCTCTCTCAAGACTCTTCTGCTAAATCCTTTCTTATTCTAGTGGTCCAGAATCTAACTCATAGTAGGGGCAGTGACACAGATATAACTTTCCAAGTGGGTGACACTTTTTTAACTTTCTACTTGTTTTTCTAAATAACAACCCTACCTGTACAACAGCAGTGTGTTTCTCTGGCTCAGTCCCTGGCTTAGTAGTCACAAAGTTACAATACAAACATAAGCATAAAACACACACACACACACACACACACACACACACACACACACACACACACACACACACACACACACACACATAACATAAATGGTACAGTTAGTGGCAAAGTACAGTTGTGTACACTTATCATAAATGTAGATGTTCGAGTGTATTCACTGTTGCAGTCATTACATTTGGGTAATCTGCTGGCAGGTTGCCCTCAGTTGGCCTGATTAACAAAGTCTTGAGTCCTGCGTCAGTTGCTGTCCCTTCTTCCATGACGTCAGGTCGTCAGGGGTATAAAACATGCAGCTGACGCCATTACATCAGTTTTTCTTGCCCCAGATGTCAGGTGCCCCCCAAATGGGGAGCAAAATATATATAAGCAATTAAAGACACAAAAATATACCTCCAAACAAAAGCAAATACACCAAAAAGGCTTTTCAGCATAGTAACAGAAAGTAGAGGTATAGTAAGAGAAAAACAGGGTCCTGGAGGGAGGGTACCCAGGACTGCAACAGTGAATACACTCGAACATCTACAATTATGGTAAGTGTACACAACTGTACTAAGTTATTCGTGTTTCACTGTTGCAGTCATTACATTTGGGTAGATTCCCAAAGCTATGGTTGGGAGAATGGATTTATACAGCATTAGGACCAGCTATAAGGCTCTGCAAAACAGCAGTGGCAAAGACAGCTCTGGATTTAGAGAAAACTGGTAAGTGATAATGCTTGGTGAAAGTATGAACTGATCTCCAGGTAGCAGCTTCTAGAATATCCCTGGTAGGGAAACTCTGAGGAAAAGCTGTAGAAGTAGATGCAGCCCTGGTGAAATGAGATCTGGGGGATAGGTTTTCCATGGTGCTTATAGCAGAAATGAATGCAAAGGCTTATCTATTTAGAAATGACTTGTTTTGAAATAGCTTTTCCCAATGCCCCTGAAGCAAATGCTACCAGCAGTTGCTCAGACTTTCTTCGAGATTTAGTCCTGTCCAAGTAGAGTCTAAGCTATCTGTGTACATCCAACAAATGCCGAATCCGCTCCCCCTTGTTCTGTGGATTGGGAAAGAAAGTTGGCAAATGAATGGACTGATTAAGAGCCATACTGGACACCACTTTGGGCATGAAGGATGGATTGGTCCTGAGTGACACCCTGTCCACTACCATAAGGGCCTGTAATTCAGATATCCTTCTAGCTGAAGTGATTGCTAAAAGGAAGGCTGTTTTCCAGGAAAGAAATTTTAAGTCTGCAGTAGCAGCTGGCTCGAAAGGCGGTAGAGTGAGTTTCTCCAATACAAAGTTAAGGTCCCAGGCAGGGGTTGGAGCTCTCCTGGGTTGTCTCAAGTTGTTGGTCCTTCTGAAATAATGCTTTAGCAGAGGATGAGAGAAGGGGGGGGGTTCTGTGTTGTAATGAGCTGAAATGGCTGAGGCATGGATTTTTATGGAAGAAAAAGTCAGGCCCTTGTGAAGCATCTCAGTTAAGTATTGTAAAATCTGAGGTAAATTGGGTGTTGCTGTGCTCATCCCTTGAGATTGATTCCAGGCACAGAATCTTTTCCATTTGTCAGCATAAGATTTTCTAGTACTAGGTCTTCTCGCCTCCAAAATGACATCCATCACAGGTTTGCTGAAGGATGCTAAGGGGGAATTTAAATGATCAGCCAAGCTGCAAGATTCAATGTTTGGAGCTGAAGGTGCAGAATTTTGTTCTCCTGCTGAGACAGCAAGGAAGGTGTCTGAGGCAGGTGCCATGGAGAAATTTGTGACACACTGTGCAGGAGTGGGTACCAGTGTTGGCGAGGCCAGTCTGGAGCAATCAAAATCATTTTTGGTTTGTCCTGTTTGACTTTTAGTACAACTTTAGAGAGCAGAGGCAGAGGGGGAAAGGAATAGACTGATAGGTTTTTCCAGCTGAAGGACAGAGCATCCACTTTCCAGGCTTTTTTGTGAGGAGTTCTTGTGCAAGATTTGTCCAACTGGTAGTTGTGGGGTGAGGCAAAAAGATCTATGTCTGGGCTCCCCCACTTGCGTGTCAACATGTTGAAAATCCGTGGTTCCAGTTTCCATTCGTGTGGGTCCATGAGATTTCTGCTTAGTTCGTCTGCCAGAATATTCAGCTTTCCTGGCAGGACTTGAGCTTGTAGCTGCACTTGGTAGCTCAAGGCCGTGTTCCACAATGCCATGGCTAGTCTGCAGAGGGGGTAGGAATGTATACCCCCCTGCCTATGTACCACCTAACCGTGGTGTTGTCCATCTTTACCATTAGTTGCCATGGATGAAGGCAGTCATGTGCATTTGATTTGGGCTCCATTTACCCTGAATGCACTTCCCTGCCAGATGAGCCCCCCATGCATAGTCTGATGTTTCTATAGTTAGGGTTTGAGCAGCAGGGGGTGGTATGAATGGCAGTCCCTTGTTTTGGTGGCAGGCAAGGTATGATAGGAATCATTGTTTCCAGGCTGTGACAATGCTGACTCCATAAACTTTTTAAGTACCACTGAAGTTTCCTCATATGCAGTCTTGCATATGGAATTAGAAGAATGCAAGAGGCCATGAACCCCAAGTCTTGCAGTATTTGTCTTGCAGATAGCAGGGTTTTTGTGGCCACCTGTTTGAAGTAAGTCACCAAATGAATTTGCTTTTCTGGCGTAAGGAAAGCCATCTGGGTAGTTGTATTCAAGCTTGCAACCAGGTATGTCATTTTTTGAGAGGTTACCAGTTATGATTTCTTTTCGTTTATGGTATACCCTAGACAAGTTAGAAAGTACAGTTTTGTACCTACAATAAATGTAGATGTTCGAGTGTCTTCACTGCTGCAGTCATTACACTTGGGTTATCCTGCCGTCAGGCAGGCCCGCAGTCGGCCCGAGTTCCAAAGTCTTGGTCCGGCGTTGGTTGCTGTTACCTCTTCCCTGACGTCAGTGCACCACAGATATATAAGAAGCAGCCGACACCATTTTCTTCAGTTTTTCTTGCCCCAGATGTCAGGTGCCCCCCAAAATGATAAGCAATACATATTGCTAATAAAACATACCAAAAAGGTAAAAATAAAACCTTCAGTAACCAGCAAATACACCACATAGGTAGTATAGGTTAGTCCCAGATAAGAAAGAGGGGCTGGCGGGTGGGTAACCTGGACTGCAGCAGTGAAGACACTCGAACATCTACATTTACAGTAGGTACAAAACTGTACTATGTTCATCGTGTTTCACTGCTGCAGTATTACACTTGGGTAGAATCCCAAAGCAGAGTTTGGGTGGCTGGTTCTATAGAGGATTTGGTGTGGCTATGAGGCCCTGCAGCACTGCAGTGGCAAAGCCAGCTCTGGATCTAGAATAAAGAGGCAAATGGTAATGCTTGGTAAAGGTGACTGTCAGAAGAAAAATTCAAATGAGTCACATCTGCCTCAGGTGATGAAAAACTTCTTTATTAGCAGCTAACCAGATTACACATCATGTTGGCCAAGATGATCTCCTCCCCTGGTCAACTTGTTTACTGACATCAACTTTTATACTGCAAGCAAAACAACTTTTTGTTACATTTCTGACCGTTGACAGTTGGCTATGGAAAAACACCTGTGGTAAACATGTTTATCATAAATCACCTCAAACCAACAGCTAGTACAGAATGTTCAAGAAGCAAAGAATGTTCATTTCAACAACGGTAGCTCAAATTTTCCAGGACAAAAGGCCTGCTTCAGTAAATTAACTCTTACTCGGCTGTGCGTCCTTATCCCAGGCTTCACTGAGCTATAACCAAATCTCTTTATTCTGAAAAGCAGAAAATTAGAAGTTATGTACCTACCATAACGTTCCATGTTAGTTGTCTTCTTCTCGCCTTCTTTCTTGCTGGATGGGTTCGGAGCCGAACTGCCCGACTGCCACTCTAAAAGCTCGAGAGCTAGTTCCACCGGCTCGAGGCTCCCCTATATCCCACAATGCTAGGTGGTAACTCCTCAGATCTCGTTTGTAAGCTAGGCCCAGCTAAGAAAATTCCATAATATAGGAGAAAAGGAATAACCCACCTCTATAGGCTGACTAAAAGGGTGCCTTAAACCTGTCTGAGGAAATATATATATATATATATATATATATATATATATATATATATATATATATATATACATATATAGAGGTGGTAGAAAGGATAAAGGTCACAAAACAAACTCCTCTAGGTCTGTCCAGGCTAGGGGGAAGGAGGGTGGGATGCAAGAAAGAAGGCGAGAAGAAGACAACTAACATGGAACGTTATGGTAGGTACATAACTTCTAAATGTTAAGTTGTCTATCTCGCCTTCATTCTTGCTGGATGGGACCGCGTCCCTAGCACCTTGTCCCGGGTGGCCTATCGGAACAGACTCTTGAGTACAGTGGAACCAAAGTTGGCTCGGTCTCTAGAGGCTAAGTCCAACTCATAATGAGAAATGAAGGTATGGGGAGAAGCCCAAGTAGCTGCAGCACAAATCGAATCAATAGGCAATCTGTCTTGGAAAGCTATAGATGTAGCTAAAGCTCTAGTTGAATGAGCCCTGGGTTTGGTTGGCAACTGTTGATGTCTGATCTCATACACAAAGGTAATCAATGAAGTAAGCCATCTAGAAAGAGATACCTTAGAAACTGGAAGACCCTTTCTGCCTTCTGCATAGGAAACAAACAGTTGATCAGACTTCCTAAATTGTTTGGTCCTGTCTAAATAGTACCTCCGTTGGCGATGAACGTCTAACCAATGTAATTTTTGTTCCGATCTGTTCGAATAGTTAGGAAAGAACACAGGAAGATCAATGGTTTGATTCAAATTTGCCGGTGAAGCTACCTTAGGCAAAAAGGACGGGTTGGTATGTAAGGACACCCTATCCTTATGAAACAAAAGATAAGGGGATCGACTACACAGAGCATGAAGTTCAGAGACTCTTCTGGCTGAAGTAATAGCTACCAAAAAGAGTGTTTTCCAAGATAGCAATTTCATTGAGCATGAAGCCGCAGGTTCATAGGGGGGAAGAATCAAGGACGTCAGAACCAAGTTGAGATCCCATAGAGGAGGAGGATCCCTGATAGGTGGTTTGAGGAGAAAAACTCCCTTTAAAAAGGATTTGCAGAGTTTGTGAGACATAATGGAGGACTCTGAGACTCCAACATGAAAGTTAGATATAGCTGCCAATTGAACCTTGATGGTAGAAGGAGACGAACCTGAGTGGAAAAGTTCGGCTAGAAAATCTAGAACAGATTGAATGGAAGCAGTGAAAGGATCTATATTCTTTGAATGCGCCCAATAGGAAAAACGTTTCCACTTACTATGATAAATCTTTCGAGTGGAAGGTTTATGAGAGGCTATTAAAATATTTCGAACTGAGTGAGATATTAGAGGAAGCCTGGCTAGAGTTGGAATTGGAGAAACCATGCTGTGAGTTTCAGAGAAGGGAGGGAGCGGTGCAACTGACCCGACTGATGGGTCAAGAGGTCTGGAACTGGGTCCAGATGCCAGGGTTGCTCCAAGAGATAACGGTGAAGAAATGGGAACCAAACCTGTCAAGGCCAGTAAGGGGCAATGAGGATCATGGAAGCTTTCTGAGCGATGGCTTTCTGTATTAGTTGAGATATCAGTGGAAAGGGAGGAAAAGCATACAGAAGTTCCTGGGGCCAATCGTGGACTACAGCGTCTCTGCTGGGATGGCCTGGTTGGGGAAAGAGGGTGAAATAATCATCGCACTTGCTGTTTTGGGGAGTAGCGAAAAGGTCACAGCAAGGTCGGCCCAACTTTCAAAAGACTTTGTCCAACACTGAATTCTTCAGAGACCACTCGTGAGGCATGAGAATAGCTCTGCTCAATTTGTCCGCAATCACATTGGACTTCCCGGGAATGTGCGCTAACAGAAATCGCTGAGAAGAAATCGCCCATTGCCACAGTCTGAGTGCCTCTCGACATAGCGGGTAGGATCTGGTTCCACCTTGTTTTTTGATGTACCACACTGCAGACATATTGTCTGTCTGAATTGCTATAGTTCCTTTGGGAAGAGAGTGTTGTAGGGCTTGCAACGCTAGAAGCACTGCTCTCATCTCTAGGACATTTATGTGCAAGTGGCGTTCGAAAGGTTGCCATATGCCCTGAACAGTCCCGCCCTGGTACTGCCCCCCCCGTACCCGACCAGGGAGGCGTCCGTTGTCAGTGTAGCAAACGGAGGGGGAGGAACAAAGGGTCTTCCTAGGAAGAGCTGGGGGGATGTGATCCACCAAGAAAGATGATTCCTGCACGATTGCGTTATCGTAATGGAATGGGACATTGGAAGTTGTTGGTACGACCATTGTGTGAATAGCATCCATTGTAAGATTCTCATGTGGAATCTGGCTAAAGGAAGAAGAGGGATAGCAGCCGCCATTATCCCTAAGACCTTCAGGACCAATCTGACTTTGATTTTGTTGCTTTGTAAAACCAGAGAGACTTGTCTGTGTATGTCTGCTATTCTCTGCTCTGTGAGTCTGGCTGACATGCTGACTGTGTCTAGATTTGCGCCTATGAAGGTAATAACACGACAAGGCGACAAGACAGACTTTTCGTAATTTATTGAAATGCCTAATGTTTGACATGTGTGAAAGGTATAGTCTCTGGCAAGAAGTAGGAGATGCCTGGTGGGTGCTGTAAGGAGCCAGTCGTCTAAATACGGAAACACTTGGAATCCTTGACGTCTCAGATGAGAGGCGACCACTGCCATGCATTTGGTAAACACTCGGGGGGGGCTGTAGTGAGTCCAAAGGGCAGGGCCCTGAATTGGAAATGACTGGTTCCCAGCCTGAAGCAGAGGAATCTCCTGGAGCGTCGGCTCATTTTGATGTGGTAGTACGCATCCTGGAGATCTATAGAGCACATCCATTTGTCCCACCCCAAAAGGGGTAGAATGGACTGCAGCGTGACCATCCGAAATTTTGTTTTCTTGACAGACTTGTTCAAGTTGCTGAGATCCAAAATGGGTCTCCAGTCCCCTGTTTTCTTTGGAACCAAAAAGAATTTGGAGTAGATTCCAGACCCTTGTTGGTCTGCTGGAACTGGTTGAATGGCTTTTTTTGCAAGCAGCTTTGATATTTCTAGCGCTGCTTGCTTTCTTTAACTGGGTGTAACGTCTGGAAGGGATTTTTTTGATTGCTTTGGAATGCGAAAGAATGGGATTGTATAGCCTTCGGAAATGATAGACTGTACCCACTTGTCTTGAGTTAGGGATTGCCAGGCTTCTGGGTACAGAGATAATCTTCCCCCGACTGCCCCCGAAGGTGGACAGTCGGGCAACACCTCAGGGATGCTGAAAGGGCTTGTCGGAGAAGGTCTCGACTGCCCTGATTCTCTGGCCCCTCTGCCTCTAGGGCGGCGTCTACCATTATTGTTCCCCCCTCTGACTCTAGAGGGGAACCGACTCTGTGCGTCAGGCAAAGCTCCTTGAGATTGTTTGCGGAACCACATCTTTCCGCCCTTCTGGCCTTTGGGGTAAGGCCTAAAAGGAGTAGAAAAATGGACTCCCATGGCAGAGAGAGTCTTGCCTTCAGTCTCGCACCTAGTCAGGGTTTCCTTCACTTGAGGACCAAAGAGGGATGATCCATCAAATGGGGAGTTAGTGAAGGACGCCTTGAAAGGGTCTGCAAAATTACATAGCCGCATCCAGGCATGCCGACGTAAGGCCACACCTGTACCTGCTGCTCTACTCGCTCCATCCACCGCATACGAAAGGAGGCGCATGGAGGAGTTAACTATTGAGTTGAGGGTGGCCAGCTGAGAGTTCATCCTATCCTGAAAACCCGCAGCTGTTGGATCCTTTAACATTTCACTCGCTTCCTTGATCAAATCTCTCTGTAGACGAGTGAAATGACACAGGTAGTTCAGCGAGCGCATAGAAAAGGTCACTGACGAGAACATCCGCTTCCCGTACCTGTCCATAGTCCTAGACTCCTTGTTAGGAGGATGGACAGGCACTGAAGGATCAGCTAGCTCCTTCTTGGTGGCTGCAGCCACCACCATAGCATCCACAGAGATGCCTTTGGTCAAAAACTCTTTGTCCTTGGGGGCAGTGATAAACTTTGAAGGTCTCCTGGGGGTGGGATCCACAGAGTCAGGAGCCGTCCAGGCCTTCTTTGCCACCACCTGCATAACGGGGTCAAAAGGAGGGGACACCCAGGAGGTGGAAGGGTGAGAGCCAAACGCCTCAAGATACACCGATTCATCCTCTGAAGGGTTGAGGGCTGGCCAATTCCTCCTCTGTTTTAGGATCTCGAGGATGTCTGCAAAAGAGACATCTTCAGAGGGGGAACGAGGGGACCCTTCAGAATCCTCTAAATCGGTGTCAGAGGTGACAGACTCAGGGTAGTCGATGTGCTTCCTCTTGCACTGCCTCTTCCTAGGAGGCTCTCCTACCAGGTCAGGAGAGGCCTCGGAAGAGGAGGAGATCCCCAATGGGGATACTTGAGGAGCTGGCTCTCTGCGATCCGGGATGAGGGAGTGAGCAGAAATCACCGGAGGCACCGTGGAGGGAGGGGCAGATGGAGCCGACTGTGGTGTCGAACCAGGTTCTAACATGCTCATGACCTCGAAGGCACCCCTGTCAGGCAGAGCCAGAGGTCTCCGCTCCGAAAAGCTGAAAACCTCCCCCAGCACCGACAGTGATGGCTCCGAGGCCGATGTCGGAGCCGAACTCACCAGCGCTGAAGCACCTAGAGGGAGAGCGGGGTCGGACAAGGGTCCGATGCCACTCGCCCCCTCGGAGCCGACGAGGGCAATCTGGCGCCGAGATTCCTCCAAGGAAGAAATCGGAGCAGACGATGGTACCGAAGACAACGGTATCGGTTCCGATGCAGCCACAGTCTCGGGTCCGAAGCCTGCCCGAACTCAAAGGAGTCGGAGGAGGAATATTCTGAGTGATGGGATTAGCCATCGACAGTTGAGTCGGGCTTTGAAGCATCTGGGCCAGTGCCTCGGACTTAAGAAGTCGACTCACTACCCTCTGAAGATCATGATCTGAAAGTCTCGACGACCTAGAGGAGTGAGATCTATGGCTCCGTTCAGACAGCAATGGAGATGCTGGAGCCGAATGAACGGAGCCAATAGATGGTGACCGGGACCTTTTTCTGGAGGTCAGTTCCGACAATCTGATCGGAGCCGACTCACCAGTGTCTGCCTCGGCTCCAGCCGGAGCCGAGGAAATAGCAGGGACATGAGTTCAAGAATCATCGGCTCCGTTCTGAGCCGATGTTCGAACAGCCTTCGAAGCCCCAGAAGATGACTCAGATACCGGAGCCGATGGTCTGGTAGGCTTCGAGGGTTTCCCCGAAGACTGAGTCGGGGGACCCTCAGGCTTCAATAAGCCCCTTAGAATGAGCTTATTTTTACGCTCCTGCAGGACTCTAGGGCTGAAGCCATGGCAAACAGCACATGAGTCCTGCAGGTGCAAAGGTCCCAGGCAGTACACACAAGAAGTGTGACTGTCTGTCAGAGACATCTTCTGACAGCACGAGTCACACTTCTTAAAGCCTGAGACCTTTGAATCCTTAGACATGTCTAAAGTAGAAAAATGTAACCACACAATCACACACACACACCGATTACACTTATTAGAAATTTAAATTAAACTTCAATTAAATTAAATTACAAGTAATTTAGAAAATTAAGTCCCTACAAACACAATCACTCCAACTAGTAGGAAGGGAGGGACTGGGCCTAAGGCCCAAGGGAAGAACTCAAGTGAGTTTCAGAAAAAAAAAGGGAAAATTTTGACTGGAAAAGGAAGGGAACTATTTACTTAATAAAACTATGAAGAAAAACTAACTTAAAGGGGAGTTTAACTAAGATATTAACTAGTTTTTTTAAACTCACCTGACGAGCCGGTTGAAACGCACCTCGATCGCTATAGCGGCAAACGAGATCTGGGGAGTTATCGCCTAGCATTGTGGGATATAGGGGAGCCTCGAGCCGGTGGAACTAGCTTTCGAGCTTTTAGAGTGGCCGAGTCGGAGCCGAGGTTCGGCTCCGAACCCATCCAGCAAGAATGAAGGTGAGATAGACAACTTAACATCAGTTATTATTCAGGTTTATAAGCAATGCTGCATTTTGTTCACAGATGAGGCCCATCTTTAATAGGCATATCCCAACAAATAACATGTTCACTTTGCAAGAAGAGGAAAAAGACAAATAACAGTATGTTTTTAAAACTTTTCTCTTAACATTTCCCCCCTGAAAACACTCTTTATTTGTCTTTTCATTTCAGCAATATATGGTAAAAACTAAGTTTTTCTTTGCATACATTACTTCATTGGCAAGACAAACTTTTAAACTTCAAAAACATCTGCAAAAAGTCACGTTTCAATGTATTCACTTTCACCAGTCTGTTGCAATTGCTGGTACATCGTCTTCGTAACAGCAGTATCAACCAGTCTTTGTAGAAGACCTCTGATACAGGGTATACAACAGCAACCACATACCACCACGATAGCCACAGTGACTCCAACGGACACCAGGAAACTGCTGATGAGATGACTCCATTTTCCAAACCACGCTTGTAGAAAGTCTGTAAAGGGATTATTTACCCCAGAGTTCTCTGCCAATTCTTCGGATAACATTTCCAAACCTTTCAAAGCTCGAGTGATACTTCCCAGGCTTAGTGTTGTTTGGAATGTAATGCAACAGAAAGTCCCAAACATCCTGCAAACTCCTCCTTCTTTGGCCAGGAGCATATCCAACGCAATTCAATTCTGCCATGCCACCTGCGAAGTGGCCTCTAGTTGTTCAGCAATTCCTTTCAATGCATCTTTGGTATTGTTCACAAAACGCTGCTGGTTATAGTAAATGTAGTTGATCCAGTCCACATTCTTATTAGGTTGAATCCAGACAAAGACGGATGTGAAACCAGCTGCTATTTGGTTTATTGCTTTGTATTCATCAGGTACGCCTCTTGGTATGCCAATGATATCGATGTAGACACCGTTATCGAAGGATTGCTTCGGTGCCTCTCTTTTTCTCCTACTCAACCACTTCGGCTTTATTTCAGGTTCTCTTACGAAATTGCTTGCTGGAACTGGGAAAATGTAGAAAGTACAGTTTTGTACCTACCATAAATGTAGATGTCCGAGAGGAATGCATCTGCAGTCTTTACAAATGGGTTGTCCTGTCGTCAGGCAGCCCTAAGGTCGGCCGGATTCCAAAGTCTGGGTCTGGCTTCGGCTGGTGTCGCACTTCACCCGACGTCATTGCGGCAGTTATTCGGGTATAAAGGCATCAGCCGACGCCATTTTCCTCAGTGTTTCTTGCCCCAGATGCCAGGTGCCCTCTTGGATGCTAAATTTGGATAATTGCCAAAGTTTCCAAATAGTAGAGAGCAAACACATAAAATAAGCATGTATGTACATATATACAAACAAATACACCATAATAGATCCCCCCCAAGCTAGCTGTAGATTGGCAAATACCCTAGGAGTACCTCAGAGGGGAAGGAGGGTGGGTAATCCTGACTGCAGATGCATTCCTCTCGGACATCTACATTTATGGTAGGTACAAAACTGTACTATGTCCTTCAAGGATGCATCTGCAGTCTTTACAAATGGGTAGAATACCATAGCTAAACTAGGGAGGAGGAAATGAGAAGAGATTATGGTGTAGTTAGGATCCCTTGCAAAACAGCAGTGGCAAAACCAGCCCGGGATCTAGAGTATAGAGGTAAGTTATAATGCTTAGCAAATGTATGCACGGAGGTCCAAGTAGCAGCCTCTATAATGTCCTTGGTAGCCACTCCTCGTAAGAAAGCTGTGGTAGTGGCTGTAGCCCTTGTGGAGTGAGGCCTGATGATCTCTGGAGTTTTCTTTCCATGGTAGGAGTAACAAAATCTAATGCAATTTCCTATCCATTTGGAGATTGTCTGTTTAGAAATTGGTTTTCCTTCCTTTCCTGTTGCATATGCTACCAGAAGCTGGTCAGTTTTTCTATTGTTTTTTTGTCCTGTCCAGGTAGTAGCGTAATTGCCCTTGTACATCCAAGGTATGTAAGAGCCTTTCCCCCCTGTTCTGTGGGTTGGGGAAGAATGTAGGAAGGTGGATAGCCTGATTTAAAGAGACTCTGGATACCACCTTAGGCATAAATGTAGGATTTGTTCTCATGGACACTCTATCTTGATGGAAGATCAGGAAGGGTTGCACTGCCATTAATGCCTGTAGTTCAGAGACCCTTCTTGCTGAAGTTATTGCCAGCAGGAAAGCAGTCTTCCAGGATAAGTATTGTAATTCTGCTGTTGCTGCTGGTTCGAAAGGAGGAAGAGTCAGTTTTTCTAGCACAAAGTTCAAGTCCCATGCTGGCAATGGAGGTTTCCTGGGAGGTTTTACATGTTTAATTCCTCTCAGAAACTGTCTGAGCAGAGGATCCGAGAAGACAGGAGGATCCAAGCTGTATTCTGCTGAAATAGCTGATGCATGTATCTTGATGGAAGAGTAGGACAGGCCTGTATGGAAGAGCTCCGCCAAGTACTCCAGGATGTTGGCTATGTTCACCAGTGTCACATCTTGCCCTTTGCAGTACTCCAGATGAGATATCTTTTCCATTTTGCTGCATAATTCTTTCTTGTTGAAGGTCTACGAGCCTCCAGGATTATGTCTTTAACCCTTTGGGATAAATTTGGGTTAATTGCTGTTATGTAATGTTCCAGGCAGTTAGCTGCAGAGTTTTTAGGTTCGGATGCAGGGTGTTGTAGTTGTTCTGTGTTAGCAGTAATGGGATCAGGGGCAGTGTCCATATTTGTTCCTGGGACATGCTCCTCAGCAGTGGATACCAATGTTGTCTTGGCTAGTCTGGGTCTATCAGCATGGTCCTCGGACGTTCCTCTTGATCTTCAGAAGCACCTTGTGCAACAAAGGAAGTGGTGGGAATGCGTATGCTGTCAGGCTTTTCCAACTGAAAGATAGGGAGTCCACCTTCCAAGCAAGTGGGTGGTAAGTCCTTGTGCAGAATTTCTTCAACTGGTGATTGAATGGGGATGCAAACAAGTCTATTTGTGGTAATCCCCATTCTCTTGTGATGGTTTTGAAGATGTCCGGATGCAGCATCCATTCGTGGGCATCTGTTGTAGTTCTGCTTAAAATGTCTGCTAGAATGTTTTCCTTCCCTGGTACATAAATTGCCTGTAACTGAATGTTGTAGCTCAGAGCCACATTCCATAGGTCCAGTGCCAGCCGGCATAGAGGGTATGAGTGTGCCTCCCTGTTTGTTGATGTACCACATAACTGTGGTGTTGTCTGTCCTTATCATCAACTGGCCTTCTTGGAGAAAAGGTCTGAATGCCTGGATTGCCAATTTTACTGCCATCATTTCTTTTAGATTTATGTGCAGATGCAGCTGGTCTTGAGTCCATAGGCCTTGAATGCACTTGTCCATCATGTGTGCCCCCAACCGAGGTCTGAGGCATCTGTCGTGATGGTTTGTCTTGGTTGACTTTTGCAGAAGGGCAGTCCTGTGTTTGATTGGCAGGCCTGAGCCCACCATAGGAACTCTTGCTTCAGGCATGGGATCATTGGAATTTTGGTTTCTAGGCTGTGCTTGTGCTGGGACCACAAATTCTTTAGGTACCACTGTAGCTTTCTCATATGCAGCCTGGCATGAGGGACCAGTATTATGCAGGATGCCATGAAGCCTAGAGCTTGTAGCACTTTTCTTGCAGTTAGATGGTTCTGCTTTGTTAATGCCAAGAAGTAGAGAGGTAGTTGCTCTTTCTTTTCTGTAGTTAGAAATGCCATTTGTTTTGATGTGTCCAGTTCTGCACCCAGAAATTTTATTCTTTGGGATGGAATCAGCCTTGACTTTTTTGTATTGACTGTGTATCCCAGGGCTTGCAGTAGGTAAATGACTCTTTGTAAGTCTTCTGTTAGTTTGTTTTTGTTGTCCGCTTGTATCAGGCAGTCGTCCAGGTAGGGATAGATTTGAATCCCCTGAAGTCTGCAATGAGCGATTACTGATGCCAGGCATTTCGTGAACACTCTGGGCGCAGTAGATAAGCCAAAGGGCAATGCTGAGAATTGATAATGCTCTGATCCTGCAAGAAATCTGAGGTATCTTCTGCAAATTGGTCTTATGGGGACGTGCAGGTATGCCTCCTTGAGATCTAGAGTTACCAGGCAAGACTCCTTGCCCAGCATGGGAAGAAGCTGCTGTAGGGTCAGCATTTTGAATTTTGGAACAATGAGGAATGTGTTTAAAGCGGACAGGTCTAGAATAGGCCTCCATTTGTTTTCTTTTCTTGGTACCAGGAAGAGTCTGGAGTAAAACCCGTTCCCTTGCTCCATAGATGGTACCTTTTCCACAGCTCTCATTCTTAATAATTGAGATATTTGTTTTAGAGCTTCTGTCCTTTGAGTAGGTAGTAGGTTTGGCATTCCTGTCTTTCCTGGTAGAGTATGGAAATGGAATCTGTAACCTTGGTCTATAGTTTGCAAAATCCATTTTTCTCTTGTAATGCAGTGCCAGTTTCTTGAAAATAAGGTTAGCTTTCCGCCTAAAGGTGCTTCTAGTTGTTCCCTGGTAGGCGGTGCCACCGCCGAGTCACTGTGATTGAGTTGTTGTAGTGGTGGTGGCTGTATCCGTGCCTCGTTGGTTGTTACCCTGCCACTGGCGACCCCTGTAGGCACCCCTGGATTGGTTTCTGCCTCTAGAGTGCCTATTCCTGCTTCTTTGTGCCTTAGAGGAGTCTGGAAAGGACCAATTCTTGGAGGGCCAGTTCCTGCTAAACCTTGGAGGTTGAACTTGCAGGAAATCTTTCACTGTTTGCACAGATTTTGCTTTCTCTTCCATCTTTTTTAGTACCTGCTGTGCAGGGGAACCAAATAAATTGACCTTGTCCATAGGTGCATCCAAAAGCTTAGATTTGACATGGTCTGGTAATGCCTGTTCTTTCAACCATGCATGCCTCCTGATAACTGTGCCAGTCATGGCTGATCTAAAGGAAGCCTCCAGTGCATCATAGCCACATTTTAAAGAATGGTTACTAACCTGCTGTATGTTATGTACCATTTCTTGAACATACTTTTTATCTAAAGATTCTTCAGAGGACAGCTTTTTAGTCAACTGGTCAAGCATAAACTCTTGATATTGAATCATATGAAATTGGCAGTTCAAAGCTCTAGCTGACAAAGTAGCAGAGGTGTAAACTTTTACCCCATCTCTCTAAGGACCTGGATTCCCTTTCAGAGGGGAGCGGGTTTTTACAAGAAGTAGCTGCTACAGCTTTTGGACCCTGGGAGATAGTCTCTGGATCTGAAAAAGGAGCCTTATATAAGTGGTGATGAGTGTCCGGGACCCTGTAGTACCTATCGGGCTTAGCAGGAGCCGGAGGTAAAGTATCAGGAGCAATACAAGCATCATTAAATGCATCATCAACAACAGAAAGAACTGGAGGTATAGCTAAAGGCCTATGCTGTGGCAAATGTAGAAAGGTCCTAAGCCTTTTTCTAGAGTCTGAGAAATCTTGGCCCTGCCACTGAAATTGTTCCCTCATAGCATGCAAAGTTTCCCCAAAGGAAAATTCCTCAGGAGGAATAAGGCTGAAGGGATGGACTCCTCAGCATCAGAGTCTTCGTAAGGAGAATAAGAAGCCTCAGGAGGGTCTGTATGTTCTGAGTCATCAGAGGAATCATCTGTGGCTACTGGCTCAGGGGGCTCTGCTCTAGGCCTCTTTTCTGGAGGAGGGAGAGAGGCCCTGTCTGGATGAGGCTGGGCTCCACGAATTAAAGAGATGAGATCCTCAGCCAAAGAAAGCATATGGGAGCTGGTACTGGGCCTGTGAGAGGGGGGCTTGGCAGGCACAGGTTTAGATGCTTTGGCTGCTTTAGCCCTGGCAAAGGCCTTAATAGACATAGTTGGAGGAGGCCTAGCAGCTCCACGTGCAGGGGAGGAAATATCCAGGGGAATGGTGTCTGATAAATCCTGTGAAACTGCAATAGAAGGTTGGGTTTCAGAAGCCGTTTCTACCAGGTTAGAAGAGGCCTCGGTAGAAGGCAAGTTATCGGCTGAAGAAAGAACCGCTTGCTTGGTTTCGGCCGAAACCGAGACACTTGTGGTTTGCTTAACCGCGGTTTCGGCCGAAACCGCGGGCCGCGAGTGTCGGTCCTTTTCTTTGCGCTTTTGGTTATTTGGCGTAGTCGGAGGATCCGACGGCATAATGTAGGCAAAATCGAGCCAAAATCTGTTCAGCAAAGTCTGATCGACGCCTAAGCGTCCGCGTTAAAGAAGCACAGGCTAGACAAGCTGCTACGCCGTGGTCTGGGCCTAAACAATGTATGCAATAGAGTGGAAATCTTTATGAGGTATTTGTTTCCCACAAGATAAACAGTTATTAACTTTCTCTGACATCGGCTGAGGCAAGAAAGAGTCCCCAACGGGGTACTTAGCTTTATAGAAGTCTTCGAAGTAGTATTCGGTAGTAGTAATCTCTGGATCTGACCGACCGGCACTTGCGAACAGCTTCTGCTTCGGGCCACGCCGCAAGAAAGACTGAGGAAAATGGCGCCGGCTGATGCCTTTATACCCGAATAACTGCCGCAATGACGCCGGGTGAAGTGCGACACCAGCCGAAGCCAGACCCAGACTTTGGAATCCGGCCGACCGAAGGGCTGCCTGACGACAGGACAACCCATTTGTAAAGACTGCAGATGCATCCTTGAAGGACATTGGCAGAATTAACTTTACAAGTGCACAAGTTCCCTTCCAGGGAATCGTAAGCCTTGATCTGAGTTTGTTGTCTCCACATAACCACCATACGTCTGCTAAACTATGAGTTTGGTTCTCCATAAATGGATTCTTATTGCCATTCACAGTAACATTGCAATAGTTCTGTCCCATATTGCCATAATTCTTCCCTGTGCCATCTCTGGAAATGCACATATACGAACCTGGATAGGAAATCGCTGCAGGTGGTTTCTCAGTTTTGCTTATGACTGGAAAATGCTGAGTTTCCTTTTTGCATTTATCTTCAGTTTTGTTGAAGAATAATTTCAACAGACACGTTAGGTTACCTTCATCTTGCATCAATGGGACTGTCGCTAGTTGCTGTTTACCTTCAGCACAAGAAACACAGTTCTCACGATGTGCCTCTCGGGTACTATATCTACCCCAAGATAACCATTCATTATGGTGTACGAATCCAGTCTCGAGTAACAATTGTTCTTCTTCTGTGAAGGCAAAATCTGCTTTACTTGTCGCATTCTTAAGGCTTTGTACTTTAAGTTGGAGGGTCCCCAAAGGATCAGTTCCAATTGGAAGAGACACTCCAATTCCATAAACTCCTGAATCACTTTCTTGTGGTGACACAATGGTTATAGTAATTACTTGGGTACCTTGGAAATGCGCAATTTTTATTTCTTGTTGCCTGCTTTTATCTTTCTCTGGTATCACTGCACCACTTGTTTCCCATCCATTCACATCTGTTGACCACCAAACATTTGACCAGGACGTACAGTCTCTATTGCACAAGTATTTTGCACGAGTCAAGAAATCAATATTGTTCCATTTAGAACAGTCCAAAATTCCTTCACAAAGTTTCACCTTAAACACAGTAGTAACACCTGTTTGCACTTGCAACACCACCATTCCTTTTTCTCTTGCAACTGTTCCTTCTCGTATGGACATATTTACTTTCGCCACCAAAATCATCATCATGTAACAGTTCAAGTACCAGATGAACATGGCCATCCTCCCTAAGGACTACCTCGCGTCGTTGGTTTATTCACTGGGTTTGAGACGAACTAACCCCTATTGGGCTAATCCCCCTTTGTAGCCAGACTTTGCGCTCAGTGGTCCGGTGGAGTTTGACCAATATCAATGGCAGAAGGAAAAGTCTTGAGTTTTTTACAGTGGGTAATATGAATCCACGAAGTCCTCTCAGCGATCTTTACAGCCGTAGGTGTCGAGATAAGTACTTGGTATGGGCCTTCCCACCTGGGGGATGACCAATTCTTTCTCTTCACAATTCGGATCCACACCCAGTCCCCGGGTGCCACGCTTAACAAGGTTTCATTTCTGGAATCTGCAAAGGAGTTATTGGTTACAAGAGACTTGACATTTAGCAGCTTCTTCATATAATCCGCTAGATCCTCACCCCCCTCACGTTTCGCTGGCAACAATCCTTGCCACTGCGGGATGTAACATGGTCTCCCAAACAAAAGTTCAAATGATGTAAGTCCTTTGTAGGAGGGTGAGATTCGCATATACAGGAGTGCCAAAGGAAGGCACGCAGTCCATGATCTATGTGTTTCTGCCATCAGTTTGCGGAGCTTAGTCTTCAAGACACCGTTGTGTCTTTCCACCAGTCCAGCTGACTGGGGATGGTAAGCACAATGGTACTTGAGATCAATTTGAAACACTTGACCCAACTTCTGAACAATCTGGTTAACAAAATGAGACCCATTATCACTGTAAATGCGTCTTGGTAAGCCAAATCGGGGAATTATTTCTGTAGTCAAAAGCTTTGCTACTGTTTGTGCATTCAGATGCTTTACTGGAAAAGCTTCTACCCATTTAGAAAAAGCATCAATAATGACTAAACAGAACCTTTTTCCCTCTGAGGGTGTCAATTCAATAACGTCCATACAGAGTGTGTGGAATGGATATGGAGGGTTGGGGAATGCCTGCTGAGACTTTTTAACCCCCCCCTGAGCATGATACTTTGCACACAATAAACAAGATAAACAGAATTGCTTTGCATAAGTTGAAAACCCCTTACACCAAAACACCTTAGACACTATTTGAATCATTGCCTGTACTCCTACATGGGCAGGTCCATGGCTAACCAATGCCGCATACCTAAAAAGGTTTGAGGGTAATACCATTTTGCCATCTGATGCCCTATACAACCCATCCTGTTGAGTAATACCATATTTTACCCAACGACATTTTTCCTTCTGTGTTGTCAATGTTTGCATTACTTTTAGTGTGTCTAAGTCTAAGAGGTGTCCGGGCTCTAAATCATTGTCATGTAAAAACAAATCATTTTCTTGAGCTGCCTTTTTTGCAGCCATATCAGCAAGGGCATTTCCCCTGGAGGCAGGATCTTTTTTGTTGGTATGTGCGGAACATTTACATATCGTTATCTGAAGTGGTAGTTGCACTGCATCTAACAACTGTAAAATTAAATATCTGTGATTTATTGGCTTGCCTGTCACAGTAACCATTCCCCTATTCTTCCATTGTTGGGCGAAAATATGTACAGTGGAGAAAGCATATTGACTATCTGTATAAATTGTCACTTTCTTACCCTCCCCTAAGGTACAAGCTTGAGTCAAAGCCACCAACTCAGCTGCTTGTGCAGAATAAATGTTTGACAATCTCTTTGCCTCCAAAACTTCAGTTTCTGTGGTGACAGCATACCCTACTAGTGTTTTTCCTACAGTGTCCTTCTTTGCTGAGCCGTCTACAAACAAAACGAGATCAGAATCCATCAACGGAATATCCGTTAAATCTGGTCGGGGAAGCACTTTGTCATGAATGCTCTCTAAACAAACGTGTGGAGTACCTTCTTCTGGAATTGGCAAAAGTGTTGCCAGATTAAGAGTAGTACATCTTTCTATGGTCATATGAGGCTGTGTCAGCAGCACTGTCATACATGACAAATGTCGACTAGGAGATAAAAAGGTTATCTTATCTTGCAAAAGTATATTAGCAACTGAATGTGGAACCCGCAATTGTAATGGGTGGAACAAAACTAATGGTGCTGAGGCTTGTACTGCCATGGCGGCTGCCACTACAGCTTGAACACAATGCGGCAATGCCCATGCAACAGGATCCAATCTGGAGGAGTAGAAAGCTATCGGTCTCTGTTTATCCCCATGTACTTGTACCAGAACCAAAGTCATATATCCTCCCTTACAATCAACCATTTGTACAAACGGCTTAGAATAGTTTGGAAAACCCAAAACAGAGGATCCTGCTATCAATTGCTTAATTCTATTAAATGCTTGTATTGCCGTATTTGTCCACTGTATATTATTCTTAGCTGCCATGGGAGTGTCATAGATTAGTGCGGTCAATGGCCCTACTTCCTCAGCATAGTTAGGGATCCAACTTCTACAAAAATTAGTCACACCTAAAAAGGACATCATCTCCCACTTAGTTGTGGGCATAGGTGCCTCAAGAATTGCTTCTTTTCTTTTGTTCTCCAATTGTCTACCTGCCTGCAAAATTAAATAACCCAAGTACTTTACTTGTGCTTTCCACAATTGTAACGTTTCTTTATTTACCTTATGTCCTTGCTCAGCTAAAAAACTAAGAAGGGCAAGGGTATCCTTTCTACAAAATTCCTGCGTGGGTGAGGCCAACAAAATATCATCTACATACAACAGAACCTGGCTTCCCTCTGGGGGAACAAACTGAGCTAAATTTGCAGCCATTTCTTGTGTGAATATTGTCGGACTCTCACAATAACCCTGTGGCAATCTGGTGTAGGTGTATCTTTTATCTTGATAAGTGAATGCAAACCAAAATCTACTCTCCTTATGTAGTGGTATGGAGAAAAAAGCATTGCTTATATCTATGACAGAAAAATATCTGTGCTGAGGTAGTAAATCATTAAGTAATGTATAGGGGTTAGGGACCACCGGTGCTCTTGGGATCACAGCTGAATTAACTGCTTGTAAATCCTGAACCAACCTCCATGACCCATCCGGTTTCTTTACAGGAAACAACGGAGTATTGCAGGGTGAATCTGGGCATTCAACAAGAATTCCTACCTGTTTTAGCTGCTCAATAACTGGCTTAATTCCTTCCTCTGCTTGTTTACTTAGCGGGTATTGTTGCTTAAGAGGTCTAAAACCTGACTTTGGAGTTATACAAATTTCACCTGCTGTTTTCATCAATCCCACATCCCCTTTACCTTTTGACCATAAATCTACAGGTAAGGCACGTAACGCACTATCTTCCTCTTGAGTTAGGAGGATTTGTCATGCCCTTTCTGTTTTGTCATCCCTGAAGTGCACACTTGGTTGTGCCAAAGTCACCCAATTTAATCTTTGTACCTGGATCTATTGATCTTTCAACTGACTTTCGGACATTGTGTCCCAATTCGTTATCTTTTTCGCCAAATCTATCCAATGTGTCCCCACTGCTTTAGTAACTGAAATACGTGGGCTATAACCTGAGCGATATAAAGAACTCATTTTCTTGGTCAAAGTACAGGTCACTACTGTATTACCTTGCGTATCCCAAAACATATCATTCAAAATTATCCTTGCACGTTTGTGCTTAAAGAATTATTTTTCAAATTCTTTATCCGGACCAGGGGCCTTTCTATAGAACATTGTACAATGTAAGTGTGCTGCAACCTGCGGCGACCCGCTCCTAGATTTACTTAAAGCTAGGTTGATCAAACCTGTATCAACCCTCCCCGGGCCATTTGAAATCAAGTCCTGGCTATACCAGTAAAACAACTCTTGTACTCCCTGTACCACCAAGCCATCCGCTAACCTTTTCGCCTCAATGCCTTTAGGTGTGGGAATTGCCGCTATTCCAAACAAATGCATCAGATCTCTTCCCAGCAAATTAACTGGACAAACTTTCGATATAATTACCCTACACCTAACAGTTTGATTTGTTTGCAGATCTGTGAACAATAGAGGATGAGACAGTGGTTCCTTATAGATTTTCCCGTTTGCCGCTTTCACAAGGACAAACTCATCTGTTTCGCAGTTCGGAGGCAGAACTGCTGGACCCAAAAGTGTATGCGATGCACCTGAATCACATAAAAACTCCACTTTTTGTCCCTCAACCAAAAACTCTATCATGGGCTTTTGATCTAGATGCATAGCAATACCCAAATTTGCCAGGTTTATGACTTCACAGTCACAATCCCGCCCTTCCTTATGAGTGTTCTGCCATTCATCGCAGAGAGTGTCTGCCTCATCATCATCACAATCATTCTCACTTTCTTCTTCTCAACAATAATCACAATAATGAATTTGGCGCCTTCCTTTACTATCATATAGTCATGCGGAGCCCTTGTTCGTAAGCTGTGGGGAGTGTTGCCACTCTTCACAGTCGGCAGCGAAGTGCCCACGTCTACCGCATTTAAAACATTCTCCATGTTTTAACCTTCCCTCATATTCCTCTGTATGTCCACCCGGTTCATTTAACATGTCCCATTTCGGGCCCCCACTTTTTTTACGCCACCACAGCGCCCTTGCCCCCTTTGGTCCTGTACCAAGAATATACCACCATCATCCCCTACTGCTAACACTTGTACTTTCTTTTTCTTTTTTAAATTGAAATGTCGCTCAGCATGCCGTGCATATTCAAACAAAGGTTGCAGTCTACATGTTCTATGATCTACCATATGCTTAGTTATAAAACTACTTATTGGAGCCTTACAACCTTTAAGAAAAGCATTTTTCAATTGCTGTTCATATGGACTATCATTGGTCTGATCCTGCGGAATCATCATTCCACAATGGTTATTGAACACTTCTGTCAATCTTACAATATACTGATCTACAGATTCATCATCATTTTGAATGCACTGATTTATTACTGTCCAATCTGCTCTTGGATGCCACTTATCAGAAATTCTCTTTAACAGATCAGTGACTCGGGTGTCTAACACCCCAGAATTATGCTTTAGTGTAGTGCCGTCATCTGCCCTACATGTCCAAGTACCACAAACTAAGTGCCAATCTGGACCCAGAATTTGTCGCACTACTTGTTCTACTTCTAAACCATTTAGATGATAACTTAAACGCATACCAACTATGTCCTCAGAAAACTTTTGAAAATTAACCTTGGGATTAGGAATACCATCTGTAGCTCGTTTTATATCCTCTCTAGCCCAGGGACAATAAACTAAAATAGTTGGCTCTTGTCCAACATCCCCTGCTTGTGGGTTTGCAACTTGTATTAAGGGAAGAGCTTCTGAGTAGTCAGAAAGTTTAATGGCCCAACGTCCTTGCCCTGCTGGTCCTGACCTTAACTGCATAGGTTGGTCTACCTGTTGCAAAGCAACCTTGGGTACTACGGAATTTGCGGTAAATTGAGGGGTCACAACACTTCCTTGAGCAGCCAATAACCCACCCTGCTGTACAGATCCCACATCTTCAGACTGATATTGAGGAGGTTCTGCCGGTACGGCAGCAGCAATTTCCCCATACGGTGGGGCAGTTGCCTGCCTTTGTACTGCACAAACTGTATGCTCATCCTCCTTATCTAAAAATAAAGCTACTTTTCCACTTGGCACCAGTGATCCCTTTTGATTTATTTTTTCTTTTTCCTGGCACTGTTTTTCTTTTATAGCTCGTTTATTTGCCTCTTCTAACCATTTTTGTGCTTGGGGAAATCCCAATTGTCTTTGCTTTTTAGTTCTAGTTCCGGCATCTCTTTTCAAATCTCTAACCAATTTTGCACAGGAATTCTTATTCAGGGTACCACCAAAATCATATTTCAACTTCCACTTTTTCAAAAATTTAACATTATTTTTGTTTAAACCTTTCATATACTTAGCATCAACATTTAAACAGACATCACTCTCACACTTGCAGCAACTCAAACCCATGTTTCCCTTAGATTTCTTACTTTAGGACTGTATCAAAGTTATTTTACAGGGCTTATTATAAAATGGGGCTATCTTAATGGGTGATCCTAACAAAATAATCGTAACAAGTAATCCTACCCACCCTTAACTAAAAATAAAACCCTTGTCGACAAGGTTAAATTAAATTAAAAGAAAATTTAGTTTTCATCCTACCTGAACCAGATGAGACTCCGTTTCCCCTTTTCGTTCGGAAACCATCCCTTAGATAGGGATCAGAGAGCAGCCAGCCTCCTCTCAATGACAAATCAGTCGGAGGGCTTTCAGTCGAAGGAATCTTAAGATGAGAAACCCTCACCTGCACAGGTTTTTTGGTCTCTCTGTCGGTCTGATCCGTATCTTCGTAGAGGTTTCTGGTCTGAAGGACCAAAATGTCAGAAGAAAAATTCAAACGAGTCACATCTGCCTCAGGTGATGAAAAACTTCTTTATTAGCAGCTAACCAGATTACACATCATGTTGGCCAAGATGATCTCCTCCTCTGGTCAACTTGTTTACTGACATCAACTTTTATACTGCAAGCAAAACAACTTTTTGTTACATTTCTGACCGTTGACAGTTGGCTATGGAAAAACACCTGTGGTAAACATGTTTATCATAAATCACCTCAAACCAACAGTTAGTACAGAATGTTCAAGAAGCAAAGAATGTTCATTTCAACAACGGTAGCTCAAATTTTCCAGGACACACAGCCTGCTTCAGTAAATTAACTCTTACACGGCCGTGCGTCCTTATCCCAGGCTTCACTGAGCTATAACCAAATCTCTTTATTCTGAAAAGCAGAAAACAGTTATTATTCAGGTTTATAAGCAATGCTGCATTTTGTTCACAGATGAGGCCCATCTTTAATAGGCATATCCCAACAAATAACATGTTCACTTTGCAAGAACAGGAAAAAGACAAATAACAGTATGTTTTTAAAACTTTTCTCTTAACAGTGATCACTGAACTCCAAGTTGCAGCTTCCAAGATATCTTTGGTAGGTACTCCTCTAAGGTAGGCAGTAGAAGTGGCAGTTGCCCTGGTGGAATGTGATCTAATATTACTAGGTACAGGTTTCCCATGTTGTGTGTAGCAGAACCGGATACAGTGTCCTATCCACTTTGAAATGGTCTGCTTAGAAATAGGCTTTCCCTGTGATCCTGCAGCATATGACACAAACAATTGTTCAGATTTTCTGAAAGCTTTTGTTTTGTCCAAACAGAAGTGCAATTACCTGTGTATGTCCAAGGAATGAAGAAGACTCTCCCCTTTACTCTGGGGATTTGGATAAAATGTTGGCAAGTGAATAGTTTGGTTAAGAGATACACTGGATACCACCTTAGGCATAAAGGTAGGGTTTGTTCTTAAAGAAACCCTGTCTTGGTGGAAAATGATAAAAGGCTCCACTGCCATTAGTGCCTGAAGTTCTGAGACTCTTCGTGCTGAGGTTATTGCCAGAAGCAGAGCAGTTTTCCATGATATATATTTTAACTCTGCTGAATTGGCTGGTTCAAAAGGAGGCAAAGTGAGCTTTTCCAAGATGAAATTGAGGTCCCAAGTTGGTGTTGGTGCCCTCCAGGGTGGTCTTATGGTTTTAGCCCCTCTGAGGTACTGCTTTAGCAATGGGTGACAGAAAATAGGAGGATCTGTGTTGTAATGAGCCGAGATGGCAGAAGCATGAATTTTAATGGATGAGGATAGTCCTTTGTCCAGCATCTCAGTCAAGTATTGTAATATCTGAGGATGTTAAGGACCAGAGGATCAAGGTTTTGAGCCTGGTTCCAGGCACAGAATCTCCTCCACTTTTCTGAGTAAGATTTCCTGGTGCTAGGCCTCCTGGCCTCCAAAATGACATCCATAACAGCTTTAGAGAGAGAAGTTGTCTGTTTGGCTAATGAATCTGCCATGCAGCCAGGTTTAAGGTTGTGAGCTGACTGTGCAGTATCTAATTGTTTTGCTGAGTCAGAAGGTGCGGAATTTGAGGCAAAATCCAAGGTGGGCCTTGAGCTAAGTTCTTTAAGATTGAGTACCAATGCTGGCGTGGCCAGTCTGGAGCAATCAGAATCATCTGTGGTTTTTCTTGTCTGGCTTTTAGGAGTACCTTTGTAAGGAGAGGCAGAGGTGGGAAGGCATAAACATTTAGGCTTTCCCAGCTGAACGAAAGAGTGTCCACTTTCCATGCTTGTGTGTGATAAGACCTTGTGCAGAATTTTTGTAGTTGGTAATTCAGTGGTGAGGCAAAAAGATCTTTATACTGGCATCCCCATTTTTGCATTATCATGCTGAAGACTTGTGGATTTAGTTTCCACTCGTGAGGATCCATGATGTTTCTGCTTAAGTCATCTGCCAGAGTGTTTCTCTTTCCTGGCAGGAATTGTGCTTGCAGATGAACTTGGTAGGTTAGAGCTGTTTTCCACAAGGTCATGGCTTGTCTGCATAGGGGGTAAGAATGAGTGCCCCCTTGTTTGTTTATGTACCACATTACAGTGGTGTTGTCTGTCTTTAATAGTAATTGTCCTGGATGCAGAAGATCCTTGAAAGCTGTAAGGGCATTTTGTACAGCCAACATCTCTTTTTGATTGATGTGAAGATGCATTTAGTCTGTAGTCCATTTGCCCTGAATACATTTTCCTGCCATGTGTGCTCCCCAGGCATAATCCAAGGCATCTGTTGTTAAAGTCTGCCTGGCTGTGGGAAGAGTGAAAGGCTGACCCTTCTTGAGGTGACATGCCTGTGCCCGCCATCGAAACTCTTGTTGTAGGTAGGGAATTAGTGGTATTACTGTCTCCAAGCTGTGAGAATGTTGAGACCAAACACTTTTTAGGTACCATTGTAATTTGCTCATATGCAGTCTTGCATATGGAATTAGTAGTATGCAGGATGCCATGAATCCCAAGGCCTGCAGAATTTTTCTTGCAGGGAGTTGGGACTTTGTTGCCATCAATTGAAAATACTGAGTCAGTTGTCCTTGTTTGTCTGGCACAAGATAAGCCATCTGGGCCATTGTATTTAAGCAACACCCAAGAATATTATCTCTTGTGAGGGCACTAGTTTTGATTTCTTTTCGTTTACTGTGTACCCGGCAACTTAACAATCTTTTTAAATGCCAGATGCTGTAGAAGAATGTCCTTGCTCTCTGCTTAAATCAGGCAGTCATCCAAATATGGATGGATTTGAATTCCTTTTTGTATGCAAAATGCAATTACTGGTGCCAGGCACGTGGTAAAGACCCTGGGCGCAGTAGATAAGCCAAAGGGCAGTGCAGAGAATTGGTAGTGCATTGAACCAGCTATGAATCTGAGGTATCTTCTGCAATTTTGTCTGATAGGGACATGCAGGTATGCTTCTTTGAGGTCCAAAGTAACAAGCCAAGCTTTCTTGCCCAACATGGGAAGGAGTTGTTGTAGTGTCAGCATTTTGAATTTTGGAACATCCATGTAAGTATTTAGAGTGGAAAGGTCCAGAATGGGTCTCCAGAGTTTGTCCTTTCTGGGTACCAGGAAGAGTCTTGTGTAAAATCCTTGTCCCTTTTCCTGCTGTGGTACTTTTTGAATATCTCTCATGTCCATGAGAGCTGTAATTTGTTTTTATGCCTCTGCCCATTGATTTTGTGGCAGGTCTGGCATTCCTTTTAGCCTTGGAAAAGTGTGAAAGTGGAACCTGTAACCTTGAGACACAATATTCAGCACCCATTTGTCTTGGGTGATTGCTTGCCAGTTTTGAGAAAAAAGTGCTAGTTTCCCCCCTAAGGGAGCTACCAAAAGGGAAGAGTTTGGCATTGGAAGGAGGAAGTCATTGGGACTGTTTCTGTAAGGTTGTGTTGGGCTTGAAGCACCCCACTGTCGTGGTCTGTAAGAACCTTGTGGCTGAGATCTGCCACTTGGGAGTCTGTATCTGCCTCTTTGTGGCCTCTCTGACACTGGAAAGGACCAATTCTTTGTAGGCCAATTTCTGTTAAATCGTGGTGGCTGTACCTGTAAGAAATCCTACACTGTTTGCATAGATTTTGCCTTATCCTCCATTTTCTTTAATACCTCTTCTGCCTTAATACCATATAAATTATCCTGTTGCAAAGGAGCATCCAATAATTTTGCCTTAACATGATCTGGTAAACTTTGTTCTTTTAACCAAGCATGTCTTCGAATCACAGATCCTGTAATTCCTGCTCTACAAGAAGCTTCCAATGAATCAAAACCACATTGCAAAGTATGCTTTCCCACTTGTTCAGCTGCATGCAATAAATCCTGCATTTCCTTATAGTCAGGTTGTTCTGCATTTGTACTCATTTTCTGTTTTAATTGAGACAGTAAATATTGTTGATATTTAAGCATGTGAAACTGGCAATTTAGAGCCCTCACTGCTAAAGTTGCAGAGGTGTAAACTTTCTTTCCCCATCTGTCTAATGCTCTAGAGTCCCCATCCGAGGGCACTGGATTCCTAGCCGTGGACGTCTTAACCCCTTTGGGACCCTGGGAAATAGTTTCTGGGTCAGCAACAGGGTTTTTATAAAGAAATTTGTGAGAGTCAGGGACTCTGTAGTACCTGTCTGGCTTGACTGGAGCTGGGGGTAAAGAATCAGGATTTAAACTAGATTCAGAGAACACATCATCCACAATGTCCACTACTGGCGGAATAGCAAGGGGCCTGTGCTGAGGCAGCAAAAGAAAGTCTCTGAGCCTTTTCTTGGATTCTGAGTAATCCTGGCCCTCCCAATGGAAATGCTCCCTCATGGTATGTAGAGTTTCCCCAAAAGAGTAATCGTCAGGAGGAGAGACTGAAGGAATTGATTCTTCAGCATCAGAATCCACTTAGGGGGGTAAAGAATATCCCTGGTCTGAAGAGGAATCAGAATATATAGAAACCTGATCAGAGGAATCATAGTCTGTATCCTGCCTAGGCCTTTTATCAGGAGGGGGATGGGAACCCCTGATCAGAGTAATCAAGTCTTCGGCCATCTTGAGCATCTGTTTTTTAGGCATGGAGGCCTGTCCAGGTGAATGCTGTACTTGCTTCTTTGTCTTTAATGTAGGCTTAGTCTTGGCTGTTGTTGCAATGGTAAGTTGAGTAGGCCTGAAAACACCCTCAGAAGCTGATGCCTGCTCAGCGGCTCCAGACCCATCTGAAGGGTTAATCTCCATTAGCCCAACACCTTGAGTATCCAGAGGCCT
This sequence comes from Protopterus annectens, assembly GCF_019279795.1. Lineage (NCBI taxonomy): Eukaryota > Metazoa > Chordata > Ceratodontiformes > Protopteridae > Protopterus > Protopterus annectens. The sequence goes on along the minus strand of NC_056749.1, from coordinate 476,094,240 downwards.
AGGCACCTCCACGTGAGAGTCGGTCGCGGCCTGTGGTTCTGAGGTAGATGGTGTCAGGGGCTGCGAAAGTGCCTCACTGAAAACCGGCGAACCGGCGACTGGCCTAGAAGAGGCTTCATCATCAGTTTTGGGCCTCGGATGCCTTTCCTTATCTTTATCTTTGCGTTTTTTGTGCATTCCGGTCGTCGGTTGTTCTGATGGCATTGTATAATTAAACCTTCACCAAAAGTAATGGCGGGCAAAGTCAAACTGACGTTTAATAGTCCGTTTGTTAAATCTAGCACAAAACCGACAACTAGTGACATTGTGATCTGGGCCTAGGCATGGAATACAGTAAGAATGAAAATCATTATGAGGTATTTGCTTCCAACAAGAAATACAATTATTAACTTTTACTGACATCGGTCTGAGACAAAAAAAAGTTTCCCCAATGGGGTACTTAGCTTTACTGAAGACTTCGGTTCTGAAATCGAATTTGAAATCTCAGGAGTCGGCCGACCGGCACTTGCGAACTGCTTTTGCTTCGGGCACTGCGCGGCAAGAAAGACTGAAGAAAATGGCATCGGCTACTTCTTATATACCCCTGGTGTACTGACGTCAGGGAAGAGGCAACAGCAACCGATGCCGGACCAAAACTTTGGAACTCAGGCCGACTGTGGGCCCGCCTGACGGCAGGATAACCCAAGTGTAATGACTGCAGCAGTGAAACACGATGAACATCCCTTTTTACAAATGCCAGATGGTTTAGAAGAATGGCCTGGTTTTCTGCCTGAATTAGACAATCGTCCAGGTATGGATATATTTGAATATTTCTTTGCCTGCAAAATACAATTACTGGAGCCAGGCACTTTGTGAATACCCTGGGTGCAGTAGACAAGCCAAAGGGCAGTGCAGAGAACTGATAATGCAAGTAGCCTTCTTTGAAGCGTAGGTATCTTCTGCAAGATTCCCTGATTGGGATATGCAGCTAAGCCTCTTTTAAATCTAAAGTTGCCAACCAGGCATCCTTGCCTAGCATAGGAAGTAACTGATGAAGAGTCAGCATCTTGAATTTCGGAATGTCCAAAAAGGTGTTTAGAGTAGACAGGTCCAGAACTGGTCACCATGATTTGTCCTTTCTGGGTACCAGGAAAAGTTGAAACCTTGTCCCTTTTCCTCTTCTGGTACTAGTTGAATAGCCTCCATGTTTAGGAGGGAAAGTACTTGTTTCTGAGCCTCTGTCCACTAATTTGGGGCCGGATCTGGCGACCTGTTTGGAATTGGCAACGTGTGGAAATGAAATCTGTATCCCTGGGACACTATATTTAAAACCCATTTGTCCTGGGTTATAACTTGCCAGTTTTATGCACGAAGAGCCAGTTTTCCCCCTGAAGGGGCAGCTAAGAGGTAAGTGCTTAGTAATTTTAAAGGAAAGTCATTGAGACTGTTTACCATAGGGTGGTGTCTTGCTATTTCTAGATTTGGAAGTAGAAGCACCCCACTGCTTAGTTCTGAAAGTCCCTTGGGACTGAAACCTGATGCTTTTGGAGTGTCTGGGTTTGGCTCGAGAGGCTGATTAAATAAAGCACAAAACCGACAGCAAGGTACGTCGTGGTCACGGCCTAGGCAAGGAATACAGTACAAATGAAAATCCTTATGAGGTACTTGCTTCCCACAAGTAATACAATTATTAACTTTTACTGACATCGGTAAGGAGCAAAAAAAGTTTCCCCAATGGGGTACTTAGCTTTTAGTCGAAGACTTCGGTTCTGAAACTCGAAAATGAAAATTTCAGGAGTTGGCCGACCGGCACTTGTGAACTGCTTCTGCTTCGGGGACCGCGCGGCAAGAAAGAATGATGTAATGGCGTCGGCTGCATGTTTTATAGCCCTAACGACCTGACGTCATGGAAGAAGGGACAGCAACAGACGCAGGACCCAAGACTCTGTTAATCAGGCCGACTGATGGCAACCTGCCAGCAGATTACCCAAATGTAATGACTGCAACAGTGAAACACGAAGAACATCTGACTGCAACATAAGAATCCTGTACCATAGTGGATAAATTTGCAACCTGGTAATTAGCACAAAGGATTTAGGCTCTGAACATTGATATAGGAAACCTTTTAGAAGCACTTTTCATTGACCTTACCCAAGCTTTTGATCATACTGACTACCTCCTCCTTCACTCTGTCCAAGAAATCAGAGTTAGCTTTGACACACTCACCTTGTTCCAATATTTTATTAACAAATAGGTATTTCAGACAGAAAAACAACCCTCATACCTATCACTGCCAGCACCCCTTTCCAAAGGAATGCCTTGGGGCTCCATACTCACCTCCTTGCTGGTTTCAGTTTTTATTATTAAAGTACCCCCTGACCTCCATAACCTTCCTATCACTCTTTACACTGACAATATGGTTATCCTTCATTCCAGTTCCTCAGCATTCAGCTATTCAAATCCATGTTCAATCCTACCTCCACTCCCTCAGTTATTGGCTAAACAACTGTAAGTTACTCCCAAACCCCATCAAAACAAAAAACTATGAAATTTGCCAACTCTCCCTCAAGAATACTACTGCACCACCTTTCCAAACTGAAATGGCTGCCAGTCACCTACTGAGATGAGTTACTTATAGGGTTTCTTCATTTCAAACTACTTCATCCAGGTGACTTCCTGCCACTTGCTGCCAAACTTCATAATAAAACCACCATTATTTATTTATTTATTTATTTATTTATTTTATTTTACATTTGTTAACCGGGGGTGTCTGACTGAGCCGAATAGGCCCTTTTTCAGCAGAGGCCCGGGGAGAAAAGCTCCACAAAGAAAAATTACAGACACATTTAGTTATTTAGACATAAACAGTATACACACAAATTACAAGAGACATGTTTTTACAGTGGTATGCACAAACAGTTACAGTGGAGAGAACAATCAAAAAAATATTAATTTTAAAAATAAAGGTAAATAATAGATTTGTGGTGTACAGCTGAACTTTGGAATGTAGGTAGAATACATACATAGTACACAGGTACAGTACATACATTGTAGATTAGCCAGTGTTTGTGAGTAAGATTGAAAAACTATTATCAATTGCTCTAGATTTAGTATGTATATGTTATCCGCTTTCACTAGCCTGGGGAGCAATCATGGCACTGCCAACTTTGCTTGAGATGTTGCCTGATGAGGTCTTTAAAGGAGGCTTTGGATGATGTGTTTTGAATGCTAGTAGGGACAGAGTTCCATTTTTTAGCCACCGAACTACTATATAGTGCATCTCCAAAGCTACTGTAGCTGTTGGTGACTTCTAGTAGTAGTTTGCTTGATGATCTAAGTGGCCTTTTGGCTGAGTGATGTTGTACTAGGTTTATGAGGGCAGGACACTTATTGGGGAGGTAATAGATAGAATGACAGAGGCAGAGCTGATTGTAGGTTAGGAGGTTGGGCAGTTCAAGCCAGTGGAGCTGTCTCAAAGCAGTATAGTGATGAGTTCTATATGAGCAATTTGCAGCAAAGCGGGCAATTCTGTTATAGCAAGCTTCCATTTTGCTTAGTTCAGTTTTGTTGAGATTAGTCAGAATGGGAGATGCATAGAGTAGGGTGGATAGAAGTTGGGAGCGAGCAATGGCTGATCTTGTGTTGTTGGTAAGAAATGGTTTGATACGGTAGAGTGACCCCAGTTTGGCATGTACTTTTTTAATAGTTAAGTTCAGATGACTATCAAATTTTAGGTGGGAGTCTATGGTTATTCCCAATAGCTTAGCCTGTGCCACTGGAGCAATTGGAGTAGCATTTGTGGAGTAGATAGTGAATTGACTGTTAGTGTTTTTGTTAGAACTGGTTATAATAATAAGCTGAGTTTTCTTTGGATTGAGGATAAGTTGGGCTTTGGTAAGGTAGTTTTCAACATCAGAGAATGCTAGTTGAGTTGTTTGCAGGAGGGTGGGAATGTTTTGTGCAGCACAGATTAAGGTAGTGTCATCTGCATACTGAATTATAGATGCATGCTGTGTGGAGGTGTGGAGGTCATTTGTGAAGACTGTGAATAGTAGTGGTCCTAAGATAGAACACTGTGGGATTCCTATAGTTATGGGCAGCTGAGGAGAGAGAGAATTTTCCCATTTCACAGCTTGGTACCTGGCAGTTAAGTAGCTTTGGAACCAGGTAAGAGTGGAATTAGATAGATGATATTGGTTTAGTTTGTTTAGCAGGATTTGGTGTGAGACTGTGTCAAATGCTTTGGACCTATCCAAAAAAAGAGTTGACACTTGCAGGCCTTCATTTTTGAGATGGTTTACTGTGTCTGTGAAGCAGAGGAGAGCTGTAGTGGTACTATGGGCAGGTCTGAAACCATGCTGAGTAGGTGACAGGATGTTGCAGTCTAGGAGATAGTTTAGCATCTGGGTATGGATGCATTTTTCTAGGATTTTGGCCAGGGGGGAGAGTAAAGCAATGGGTCTGTATTTATTAAGTTCAGTGGAGGTCCCGCCTTTATGTATGGGTGTAACATAGGATATTTTCCAGAGTTTGGGCACATAGTTTTCAACAACTGATCTGTTTATGAGAGTGGAGACTGGGATAGCAATAGCATCTGCTGTAAGTTTCAAGAAATAGCTGGGGAGTAGGTCGGCTGCTGTTCATGAGGTTTTTAGTTTGGAGAGCATGCTTTTGATTGAAGTGGTGGAAACTGTTTTGAGGGTAAAGCTTGTATTAGTGTTATTTGTGTTGGGGGGGGGGGATAGTGAGGAAGGAACTGTCCTGTGATACTAAGGATAGAATTGAGTTCACAAAGTGGGAGTTGAATTGTGTTTCAATGGGAACTTTAGTGTCAGGGTGGTTGGGGGGTAGCCTTTTGGATGGATTTTAGTAGCTGGTTTACATTTTGCCAAAATTTTTGCGGGTTGTGTTGGTATTTAGTTTGTAATGTTGTGTAGTAGGATGTTTTGTCCAGCCTAATGCATTTTTTTGCACGGTTGCGCAGTTCTTGGTACTTAGTTAGGCTTTGTGTTTCTTTGTTTTTTTTGATAGTAACGCCAGACAGTGTCTCTGGACTTGAGAATTTGTTTGGTTTCTTTACTGAGCCAGGGGTTTGTAGAGGTTCTAACTTTGATTTTGCGCAATGGAGCGACAGTGTCTTAGGTGTTGCAGAAATGTTTTGTTGAAATATGCTACAGCCTGGTCAAGTGGGAGGGTTTTTAGGGGGGTCCAGTCACAGTTACACAGTAAAGTGTTGAGGACCTCAGGAGAGAATTTTTTTGTGTTTCTAGTGGATATATAGTTAGTGGTTTTGCATATGCTTGTTCTGCTACGTATAAAGTATATTATGTTGTGGTCACTTAAGGTGTCCGGGAGATGCCTGTGTGAGGGTACAATGTGGGGTTGCTAGTTAGGACCCAGTCAAGGATGGATTCTCTTTTAGATTTTTTATCACACCTAGTTGGAATTTGGACTAGCTGCTGGTAGCCATGGAGATTTATTAGATTACTTGGTGGTTCTGATATACAGGTGAACCAATCTAGGTTGAAGTCCCCCAGAATAAGGGTTTCTTGTGAGTATGTGGAAGAACACCAGGATAAGAAGTCTTCAAGGCTAGCAGGTGTATTACCAGGTGGAATATAGATCACAATTGTGGTGATGACCTTTTAGGGTGAAGTTGAAGTTGTGAGATAAGTATGTCCCAATTATTGGGGGAGGGGTAGGAGTTTGGTAATTGATGGACAGTTAAGTTGGACTTGTAGAGTAAGGCAGTTCCACCCCCTTTATGAAGTGGTCTGTCTTGTCTAATGATATTGTAGCCAGTAGGGAGAACTTCTGAGTTAGCTATGTTTTTATTTAGCCAGGTTTCTGTTAAAGCAACTATGTCTGGGGAGTAGTGTGCTATTGTGGCCTGGAGTTCAGGTATTTTATTTTTGATACTTCTAATATTAATATTTAGCATTAAAAGATTATAACCTCCACAACCTCTCCCAACTGACTCCCTTACTCCAAATCAAACTGCACTGCCTCAACCACTCCTTCCTCATTTTTGCACCCACACTTTGGCAATCCTTCCCCATTCACTTAAAAGAAATATTCTATTTATTCACTTTTAGAGTAAAACTAAAGACAGCTCAAAAAAAAAAATCTGACTGTAAGTGCTTTTCTATTGCATACATCACTTAACTCCTTCCTCACATAAACCACTTCTACTTCCACCTTCTTTTCTTCCAGCTGCTTATCTCCTATAGTTACTTTTAAAATTAATCCACATTTGTTTTTTTTACTCTGTTAATAATATTAACTCATCCCTTATACTGTGTCCTGGACTCTGCACTTTAACCAATTACCTCAGGTTTGCAAAATAGTTCTGTTTTATTTTTTTGTGAATTTCTTCACCTGGATTGTGCCTACAGTCTATTGTGATCAGTGTACTACCACAACAAACAAACTATATAAACAAATGAACTGCTTAACAAGTTGATTTCTTTAATCAAGGGTACAGGATTTGCCTCCATTCAACATTGATCTACTATTGAGCCTACTATGAGAATCTAAGCAAGTCATTTCACCACACAGTGTTGCCAGGTCACCTCTAAAAAGGGGTAATTAAATTTAGTTGGCTGACCAGCTAACAAATGTATATAAAAATTAGGAAACAGTCTTCAGTGAGCATATCACACAACTGGGAATTCATGGAGAAACTGAACAAGCATTTACAGAATAAGGACTTCACAACTGTCACTATGAACATACTGAGGTATTAGCCATATCAACTAGTGGCTTGGTCACTGGAACAACTGGGGGGAAGGGTAGGAAAGTACAATTGTGTAAGTTGCATTTATCCATAACAGTAGATTTTCAAATTCTTCGCTACTGCAGTCACCCTTAGGTTATATGAGTTGTTCACAACAACCAGCCAGCTCAAAAAATATATGAGCCACACACACAGACACACACACACACACACACACACACACACACACACACACACACACACACACACACACACACACACACTCCTTCAATCTGACTGCTAATCCCAAAGATGGAAATCAGGATTCAGAGTGAAACTTTCTTCAGGAGTTTCTTGGATATAAAATTCCAAAAGAGCCAAACAATCCTGAAACAGCCAATGAATAATAAAAATAAAGTGCAAAGTAGAAACAAACAGAACCCTACTTCATACCCCAAAGACTTGGGTTTTGTTGAATTTCCTGTCTCCACCAAGGCAGTTCCCTTTTTATAAAGCCCAAAACTCCATTTGTATATTCCAGAGAATGCAAATGCTTGGTCTGCATGTTCATTTAGAAACCGCTGTTTCTCATGTGCAATCTGGTAAGAGATAACATGAATATCACAGAGGCCATGAACCCTAGGAGCCTGAGAAATTTTCTTGCAGATGTCTGAGACTGACTGGATAAGTTTAGTCACAATTCCAGACAAAGAGCCACCTTGTCTTGAGTTAAAAAGGCCTTTTGAAGAGAAGAATCTATAAGGCATCCCAGAAACACAATCCTGTGAGATGGAGCTAACAAAGAGTTTACAATATTTTTCTGGAAGCCTACATTGGTCAAAAGAGACATAACTTATGTTAGTGACTCCTGACACCAGTTTACAGACTTTGCAAAGATCTGTCTGTGTCTTTCGGCTTTTCCCGGTTAGGGGTCGCCACAGCGGAACTCCGGTCCGCTAATGATTGGCAGTAGATTTTTACGTACTGGCTTGCCGGGCCTAACGCACAACCTTCAACAAAGGAATGCCCATTCACGCATGTCGCTACACAGAAGACGCTCTAACTGAGAATCGAACGGGCAACGTCTAACTGTGAGGCGACAACGCTACCGCAGCACCACCACCGCAGTCTCCAAAGACTTTGCAAAGATAAGTTGTCTAAATAAGGAAAAATGTGAATGCCATTCAGTCTGCAGTAAGCTATGACTGGAGCTACATAGTTTTTTAGTACATTTGGAGCTGTAAGTAAACCAACGGGTAATGCAGTGAACTGATAATGTGACCCAGAAACAAAAAACCTTAGAAATTTCCTGAAGCACATGGCTATGTGAATATGGTAGTAAGCATCTTTTAAGTCTAAAATTTCCAAAAAACTCATGTGCGAAATGACAGGTCTGTAAGATCAATATTTTGAATTCTGGAACTTTCACATACCAATTTAAAAATGAAAGATCTATAACTAGTCTTCAAAAGACTTCTTTCTTTGGAACCAGAAACACTGTGTAACAGAAGACATTATCCCATTGACATGAAGGCACTGGGTGTGAAAAAATTAAAAATCCCAAGGAAACAAATTTTGTGGGTTGGAGGGTGGGGAGGTATTCCCTTGAAAGGAGGTTTTGTATTCAAAGCCATTTTTTAACTCTCCTGCACCACTTTCAACACTCAGGAGCCTGAAACAATTTTTTGCCAAAGGGGAATTTTTTTTAGGGACACAAATTATAGACATATTGACTGGGAAGAGTGAAAAGGGTAAGGAATACTGACATAATCATTCCGTACCGTTGGTATGTCCCCTTTTCTGAAAACACCCCTATTTTTTATTGTTGCTATCTTCTGACCATCTCTGTTTTGTATTATGTCTGTCAGAAAAAGACTGGTTTTGCTTACTTGGCTTTTTTGTGTAAGCAGAGACATATGATCGAACATGGAACTTAAGATTTGGGGAAGATGAATTAATTTCTCTCTTCCATCATATTGCTTGAGAACCTGGGTACCAAAAGAGCCAAACAATACCTCCATGTCTACAACTGAATTCAAGACTTCAGATTTTACATTTGTCAGCAAACTTTTGGTTATGTCCCAAGCATATCTTCTCAAAACTGTAGCAGTAGCAGTGGCCCTAGACACAGTATCTGTACAACTGTAAACACTTTTCAAAGCATTTTTAGATACCCAAGAAAGGGTAGAAACAGTTTGTTTCAAAAAAAGAGCTCTCTTCTGTAAACAGAGTAGAACTCAAGCCCTCAGACCTTCCATATGGCACAGCATAAATTTCCACATATATACAACATTCAAAATTCTGAAGGCTAAAGAGGAAGAAAAAAACATTCTCTTACCTATATGGTCCAGCATTTTAACCTCATCACCAGGTAAAGGGTTATTATTGAGCACCAGCCAGTTGTGAGTATGAAATGCAGTTGAAATGGTAACTGGGTCTGATCTAAGGTGAGAGAAAATAAATTTATTAGTCTGAGGTACCTTATTGGTTCATAGTTTCATAGGTAGGTACTAGGCTATCGGCCCTGGGGCCTATATAAGCCTAGCCAAAAAGGTTCCCTGGCTTTCGCCACCCAAGAAAATTATTTTCCTGTGCCCCTGTCAAACAGTGCCACAGAAGTGATCCCGGGGGTGAATTTTCTATTTCCCATCCAGTCGTCAAGATTTTTCTTAAAGAGGACCAATGTGGAGCTTTGCTTGACATGAATGGGTAGTTTGTTCCAGAGTATGGGAAGTCTCTGGGACAGGAATCTATCCCTCCAGCATGTTCTGTTTATTGTGGTGACAAGGTTTAGGTCCCTAGAGCATGTAGTTCAGAGAGATTGGGATTTCTTTAAGTGTAGCATGTCCAACAGCTCTGAGTTTGACATAGCTTTGTATGTTAGGCAGAGATCGCCTCTGAGTAGGCGATATGCGACGGAGTAGAACTGGAGTACAGTCTGTGTATGGCATCTGTTTGAGGCCATAATCCTCTTAATGAGGTATTTCTGTGGCCTTTCCAATTGTTGTAGGAGTCTTGTGAGATACATGCCAAACAGTGCATTGTACTCTGTAATGGGCCTGATGAGGGATGAGTAGAGAGAAACAATGACCTCCTTTTTTCTAGAGGAGAACCCTTTTGTGATGAGGTGTGCCATGTAGAAGGATTTCCTGACTACTGTGGCAATGTGGTTATCAAAGGAGGGGCTACTGTCCACCTGTGTCCAAGATCTCATCACACTTTCAGTGTTTAGTGACCTACCGCCTATGTGGTAGTTCATGGGTACCGAGTTTTTTTCCAAAGGGGATGACAATGCAGTTCTTGGCATTGAGCTTGAGGCCATGACTTTGAAACCAAGCATATGTCTCTATGAGGCCCTTTTGTAGAATATCTACATCATTAGGTGATTCTATTATAGCTCCTAGTTTGCAGTCATCTGGGAACTTTGTTATCCAAAGACCTTCTGTGTTGGCCTGCACTTCAGAGAAGTAGATGCTGAACAGGAGAGGACCCAGGACCGAACCCTGTGGTACACCACTCGTCACTGGTCTGAAATTGGACTTGGAGCCGGCTACTTTTACTTTGTGGGTACTGTCAGTGAGCCAGTTGGCCACCCATCTTGTGACATAGGGATTTATGCCCAGTTTAGTATGTTTATCTATAATTCCAGAGTGGGGGATGGTATTCAAAGCCTTGGGAAGGTCAAGATAGGCTGTGTGCACTACCTTGCCCTCGTCTATGGCTCTAGTGACTGCTTCAAAGAAGTCAATCAGGTTTAGTAGACATGATCTACTTTTTACAAGCCCAAACTAAGTGGGGTCCACAGTTTGGAGGTTACCAATGTCCTTGTTTATAATCTCCAAGATGATATGTTCCATGGCCTTGCAGACCAGGCTCGTCAGGCTAATGGAGCGGTAGTTTCTGGGGTCTGTGGTGGCACCCCCTTTGTGGAGTGGGATAACCATTGCTGTGCGCCATTCAGTAGGCACATAGTCTGAGGTGAGGCTATGACTGAACATGGTACTTAGGTGGGGTGCCAATTCTTTCTGTAGTTCGTGCAGTATACAGACTGGGATATTGTCTGGTCCCATGAATGCTGTGTTCATGGCTTTGGAGAGTGCGGTCTTTACTTGTTCATCCATGATTACAGGGGCTTTGCATTTTTCCAGTATTAAGATGAGCCCTTTGGAGGGTGAAAGAGGGGTAAAGTTAGCAATGAACCTATCTGCCAGGATGTTGGCAATATCGGTTAGTTCTGTATATTTAGTGCCATTGTGCTGTAGTTCAGAGCAGATCTGAGTGTTGCCATTGAGATTCTTGACATAGCTGTAGAATGCTTTGTGGTTGTCTTTGGAATCAGTGGCGATTTTACTTTCATGACTGTTTTTGGAGGATTTTATGAGGGATCTCAGCTTTTTGCTGAGGCTGACCAGGGAGTTACTCCAGTCTTGGGATTTTTACTCTTTTTTAGCAACAGCTTATTCCTTCTATTGTAGAGTATGTTTATGGCAGGGACCACCAGAATGGCTTCCTCTTTTTGGAGGACAGCGTCTTGGTTCTGTTGGGGATGGCATGATCCATGCACTCGTGTATGTGCTTATACAGTGCATTTGTGTAAGATTCAGCAGTTGTACCTCTATTTTCGGTCTGCATGGGTGTCGTGAATTTTGCCACTTCTGTCTTAAGAAGCATGAAGTTGGCTTTGGAGTAGTTTTTGACAGTGGTTTCCTTAATGGGGGGTGGGGGTGGAATATGGATGTCTAGGGTGATTAGCTTGTGGTCGGATCTGACCAGCAAGGAGTTGACCTCTGGCATGGAACACCGGTTACCCATATTGGTAATGACCAGGTCCAGGATATTGCTGCCCCTGCTGGGAGTGTGGACAAGCTGATACAAGGTGGTGGAATTTACGAATTCCAGAAAACGTTGCGCAAATGAGTTGGTACATGAGTAGTTTTCCCAGTTGATGGTGGGGTAGTTGAAATTGCCCATAATTAAGGTATTGGGTTGTATCTTAATATTTTCCAGTATCTTAAGAAATGAAGAGTGGGAATCCTGGGGCATGGTGGGGGATCTTTAACAAGCTACAGCCTGGATTGCAGTCTTGCCCAGTGTTAGTTGCACTTGGATAACTTCGGATGCATTATTTTGAGCAACTAGCCTGGAGGTGTGGATATTCTTAATGAATATGGACACGCCTCCACCTTTAGTGTTTCGGTCCAGGTTAGGTGGCTGAAAGGTGTGGTATGAATTATAGCCTGGTAATGCAGGGGTGCTCTCTGGAGCACTGAATCAGGTCTCTGTCACTGCACAGATGTCGATGTTCTCCATTTTAAGGAGTGCCTCGAGTGAGTGCATTTTGAGGTTTAGACTTCTAGTATTGAGTAGCATTACCCTCAGAGTTTGCTTGCTTGTACTTGTTTCGGTGGTGAATTTAGCATTTGAACCTTGCCTAAAAAAGGCACTATAGGGGTGGCAAGAGCCTTAGCCAGTATCCAGAATCCCAGGGGCGACAGGTGCAGGCCATCTCTGGCAAAGCATCGTGCTCTGTCGACCATGTCGACCCAGGCAGACAGATACTGGATCCCCTTAGAATGACACCAGAAGCTTAGCCAATTGTTGAAGTCAATCATTTTGTCCTTGTACTCTGGTATCATTCTGGGCGATGGCAAGATGCTACCTTATATAGCTTAATTGTTTTTTAGGGACTAATGGCTGGGTATCAGGAAGAGTATGTGCTGCATTCAACACATACTCCCGAGCTGACAATATAGGAGGATCAGGAGAGGAATGAGGTATATTCATTTATAATACATTATAATATCTCCCCCATCCAGGAAGAACATCTACTTGTTCATGTATCTCTTGTACAGTACGCTGATGATTCTACACTGATATGTGCAGCTTCTTCTCTACACCATCTACAATCAATAACTCAACAATCTTTCACTGTAGTAGAAGCTTGGCTAACTAATTCTCAACTTACTTTGAACCCCAACAAAATCAAGCTTATGCTTTTCGACCCCATTGTAAACACTACCCTTCTCCCCTCTTTCAGCATTTCAGCACTAAATAACACCATCTCTCCCGTGCAACACACAAAACTTTTAAGTTTAGAAATCCACAGCAGTTTAAAATTTGAGATCTATATTGACCAAAGCATTAAGAAAGCTCATAAAAAATTGATACACTTTACAGAAATAAAACATATTTCACTAGTAACACAAAAAGCACTGTAGCTAGAACATATCTTATCTCAACTCTTCTCTATGCATCGCCAATTCTCACAAACCATAGGCAATCAGATTTCGACAAATTAGAATACTGCTATAACAAAATTGCAAAATTTGCAACTGACACTAGCTCTAGGACATATCACTGCGCTGCCCTCAATCAATTTAATTGGCTAGAACTCCCTCAACTAATAACTTATCACCAACTGTGCTTGGCACATAAGATCTTGCACCAACCTGAAAAACCACCAGCCCTTCAAAACTTATTAACTCCTTACTCTAACAAATGTGTACTTTGCTCGAGTATCAAATCCTTGTTAAATGTTACCAAAGCTAACAATATATCAGGAAACTCCCTTTTCTCAAGCTACACAGCTAAAATCTGGAATAGCTTACCATCAGAAATAACATTTATTACCAGTTTATCTCACTTCAAAATAACTCTCAAGTCTCACTTAACCAATACATGGCTATGCTCCTGTACAAATCCTGGATAAGAAATTAATTCCAATGCAATGTTCTATTTAATCTAAACACTCTTTCTCTAGGTAATACTAGTTCCTGACATAATTCAGATCACATCTCACCTTTCAACATAAATCTGCCCATTCTTATTACAATCTAAAGTGTGTATTCAAGGACTATAGTAAAACTATTCTCCTAAAGTTGCAAATACGTTTCAATATCTATACTCTGCTGTTATCTCCTTCTGCTAAAGGCTATCAGTCTACGTAGTATATCTATGAAAATTGCTCACCCACCGATTATCAATAATACCTGCTTTGCATTCCATAAGTCACTCATTTTCCTAAAAGATTTCTTCACTTTGTTTTCTTTTTTTTTAAGAATAATTCTCTTTTCCTGTACTAGACTAGGCAACAATGCCATTAACAAGAATAGTTACATGAATGCATTTTTATTCAATGTTATATGTTCAACACAAATGTCAAGTCATGTATATGTTAACCTTGTATTTGCAATAATAATCATTGTTACAGTTTAAATGTGGGGCTTTTCTCCCCTGGCCTCTGATGAAAAAAAGACTTTTTGTCCAGTCAGGCTTTCACAATAATCAAATGTCAAATAAAATAAAATAAGCTGTTCGAAGAAAAATGCCTCATTCTTCCTGACAATTGGTGATTAAAGAAAATTACTCCACAGGAGAATAAGAATTGCAAGTCTTCCTCATAATCAGAGAGTTAGGCTTGAGAATCTTCAGCAGAGTAAGTCCCATCTCTGTCAAAATCAGAATCAACAGAATTCCTCAGGAATAACTTTATAGGCAATAACTCCAAGGCTTTTGTGTACCAGGATTTACTGCCTATAAAGTCTGTCTAGCCAAGGTAAGACACTCATCTTTTTTAACAGTAATAACATCATCAGAATAACAATATTCAACTTGCTGTTTTTTCTTAAACAGTAGTTCCAACAGAAGAGGACAGACTCGAAGGATGTCTGTCTAGTCTAATGGTGTTTTGTGCAGATTACCCTGATAAGAATTTCCCAAAGTGTTTCACAGACCCAGACTTAGAGAAAATGGCTCTCCCATGCCTGTACTGGACATAGAAAAGCATAAAATGATGTGGCTTACCTCCACACTTTCATGCTGACTGAAAGAACTACAACAGAGGAAACCTGAGAGGTAAGTGAGTGGTTTGAGGAATAAACAATGGTCACAGCAGGTTCACCCACTATTTGCTGAGGTGTAGACTGAAACTACAAGGACTCTTTGTTAAGTGATTTTTCTTTCTTTCCAAGTATCGTGGACAAAGAGCCAGATGGAACCGAGTAACTATAAATGCTGTAACCAGGGAAGAAGCATCAAAACCTATAACAGTAGTTGGACTTAGTTGGTCTGAAGGTAAGCTGTCACTGAGTGTTCACAATCAGTGCACTTACACACACAACACTTCTCCCAGTCCCTTAGGTTATAAGTAAAAGTAGAACAGAATTCCCCTGTCAGTATTGTTCAAACACACAGACGCACACTGACAGAATCAAAAATGGCAAGTAGATTGTCATGAACTGAGCATAAGCATTACTCTAATACATAATTTCCCACCCGTTTCTCCATGAACTTTTCTTTCCTACAAAACTCAAGTTTATATAAGCAGCACAAAATTTTTCACAAAATTATTCTCATATACTTTAATATATACTATAAGCTAAAAATAGCAGCTAAGGATGTTACAGTTCCATTATACTCGGCCTTCATCAGACCAATAATTGAGTACTATGCTCTCTTTTGTATGTACGTCACCAGACACTTGCAACAATTGGAGAGACTACAGAGGTTTGGTATCTCAACAAGAAATTACAGGGTATGCAAAATATGTCTTATGCGGAATGATTGAGAGCCCTGTCATTGTATTCCGGCTCCTACAGGTTGCTAAGGGGTGACCTGTGCCTGGCTTGCAGGGCAGTCTCTAACCCGGACCCGATGGAAATGCTACACATTTGTAAATCAAACTGCAGGAGAGTCGCTCGCTCCAGGAATCTTAACCTACCCTCTGACAGGAACAGGTCATGCTGGAGATATATATATATATATATATATATATATATATATATACATATATCTCCCAGACACTGCCACTTCTCTGGAACAAGCTTCCAATTCATGTGAAATAAGACCCTTTCCCTGACCCTCTTCAAACGCAACCTAGATCAATGGACAGGTGACTCCAAATTCACTTCTGGGGTAGTGCCCATGTCCCTCCTGGACAGAGGAAGTCAGTATTAACTACCATAGACACTCACCTCTGCAAATTTCACTCACATAACCATGGACAATTGGTGCAACACGGGACAAAGGCTTGTAAGAGCTCTACGGCTGTTAGCCTAGTAACCTCCTATGAACCTATGAGAAAAGTAGCAGGTTTCTTAAAGGGGAAATGCTGATTTTAGTCAAAATATATAAAATGCTACTTTTCTTAAATGGGCAATAATATCTGAGTGGAGGAGTTCCCCAATGAGGACTTATCTGCCAGAAATGAAGCTCTTAGCCAATTGTTGCTCCTGTAAAGCCCAAGAGATGCTTCTTCTCAAGACGGCAAGAAAGTAATGAAAAAAGCTTCAGTCTGACTGGTGATTTCTACTCAACATTAGACAACCAGCAATTTGAGTAAAGGGGTATGGGGGAGCAAGATGTTTTTGAAGATAGCTGTTTGTTATTTCCCAGGCAGGAAAAAGTACAGTTGTGTACACTAACCATAAATGTAGATGTTCGAGTGTATTCACTGTTGCAGTCATCACATTTGGGTTATCCCTGCAAGGGTAGCCCTTGGCTGGCCCTAATACCAGAGGCTTAGTATTGCTGCGCCGGTTGCTGTCACTTCAGGACTGATGTCAGGTCGTCAGTAGTATAAAGTAAGGCAGCCAATGCCATTACATCAGTTTTTCTTGCCCTAACTGTCAGGAGCCCCCAAGTGGGAGCCAGGTTACGGTGGAAAAACCCCACCAGTAGAAAGTAAATATCAAAATGTCCCTTGTAAGGACAGAGAGAGAAGAGGGGGGATAGAGGGAGGGAAACCAGGACTGCAACAGTGAATACACTCAAACATCTACATTTATGGTAAGTGTACACAACTGTGCTATGTTCTTCATGTTTCACTGTTGCAGTCGTCACATTTGGGTTGAGTCCCAAAGCTGAGGAAAAGGGTGGAGTCAGTCAAGAAGACTAGGGGCTGGCTAGGATGCCCTGCAGGACTGCAGTGGCAATGCCTGGCATGGATTTGAAGAAGATACGCAGGTGGTAATGTTTGGTGAAAGTGTGAACAGATGTCCAGGTGGCAGCCTCCAGGATGTCCCTGGTGGGTACTCCTCTGAGGAAAGCTGCAGAGGTGGAGGCTGCTCTGGTGGAGTGAGTCCTGACCCTCTTAGGGGGAGGCTTTCCATGTTGCTTGCAACAGAAATGGATGCAGTGTGCTATCCATTTCAAAATTGTTTGTTTGGAGATGGCTTTGCCCTCTGCCCTTGCAGCAAAGCTAACCAGCAATTGATCAGACGTTCTGAATGATTTAGTCCTGTCTAGATAGAATCTGAGCTGTCTGTGCACATCTAGAGAGTGCAGGATCCTTCCCCCTTGTTCTGTGGGTTAGGAAAAAGGTGGGCAAATGAATGGATTGGTTGAGAGCCACACTGGACACCACTTTGAGCATGAAGGATGGGTTAGTCCTGAGGGAAACCCTGTCAGCATGGAAGATGATGAAGGGCTCCACAGCCATGAGTGCTTGGAGCTCAGAGACCCTTCTGGCTGAAGTGATGACCAGAAGAAAAGCTGTCTTCCAGAAGAGAAATTTTAACTCTGCTGAAGATGATTGTTTGAAGAGGGGCAGGGTGAGCTTTTCCAACACAAAGTTAAAGTCCCAAGCTGGGGTAGGTGCTCTTCTGGGTGGCCTCAAGTTGCTAGCTCCTCTTAGGAATTGTTTTATCAGAGGGTGTGAGAAAAGGGGCTGCTCAGTGAGGAAATGAGCAGAGATAGTAGAGGCATGAATTTTAATAGAGGAAAACAAGAGACCACTGTGTAGCAGGTCAGCTAGGTACTTCAGGATGAGAAGGAGGGAGGGCTGTGCTGTATCGGCGCCCTTAGCCTGAATCCAGGCGCAGAACCTTTTCCATTTGTCAGCATAAGACTTTCTAGTGCTAGGGTGTCTGGCCTCACGTATAACATCTAGAACCTTTGGGTGGGTACTAGTTTGGATTTCTTTTGCTGATAGTGTACCCTAGGGAGGTCAGTGGGGACTTTACAAAGGCCAGGTGCTTGAGCAGCTTTTCCTGGCCGTCTGCCTGAATTAGGCAGTCATCTAAATATGGGTAAATTTGGATATTTTTTTGTTTGCAAAATGTAATGACCAGAGCCAGACATTTTGTGAAAACTCTGGGAGCAGTAGATAAGCCAAAGGAAAGGGCAGAGATCCTGCCCTGAAACGTAGATATTTCCTGCATGATTCCCTGATAGGAATGTGGAGGTAGGCATCTTTTAGATCTAGGGTGGCTAGTCAAGCATCCTTGGAGAGCATGGGTAGCAGCTGCTGGAGAGTGAGCATGTTGAATTTTGGTATCATCAGGAAGGTGTTTAGAATGGCTAGATCAAGGATGGGGTGCCAGGTGCCCTCTTTTCTGGGTACCAGAAAAAGTCTGGAGTAGAAACCTTGGTCTTTCTGTTCTGCAGGAACGTGCTCTATTGCCCTCATAGAGAGCAGATAAAGGACTTGCTTTTGTGCCTCTGCCCACTGGTTTGGAGGTAGATTTGGGAACCCTTTCGGGGTTGGAAGAGTATGGAAAGAAAATTAGTATCCCTGGTACACTATGTTGAGGACCCAGCGGTCGCTGGTAATTGTGGCCCAGGTGCTTGCATGAAAGGAGAGTCTTCCTCCTAGGGTTAAGTGAAGGTGGGCAGAGGGAGGGGGTGGTGGAGGACAGTCATTGTGAGTTCTTACCATGAGGGAATGGCTTAGACCTCCCTGTTTTTGAAGTGGAGGAATTCCACTGTCTTGATCTCTGCATTCTCTGTGACTGCTGTCTGGGGGGTCTGCTTCCACGGGGTCTGGGTTGAACTGATCTGGTGGGAAAAGGAAAGGACCAGTGCTTGGAGAGGCAATGCCTACTGAACATGGGTGACTGGACCTGTAAGAAATCTTTAACTGTCTGCATAGATTTAGCTTTTTCTTCCATCTTTTTTAAGACATCCTCTGCCTTAGTGCCAAATAAGTTGCCTTTGTGCAAGGGTGCATCCAACAATTTAGATTTAACGTGGTCTGGCGAGGGCTATTCCTTAAGCCATGTAAGCCTTCTAAGGACAGAACCGGTGACTGCTGCCCTGCAAGAAGCTTCTAGGGCATCAAAACCACAGTGTAAGGTGTGCTTAGTTACTTGACTTGCAGAATGCATTAACTCTTGTAACTCTTCCGATTCTGCACAAGTAGGAAAGGAAGACATTTTTTGTTTGAGGAGTTCCATGGTATGTTGCTGAAATTTTAGCATATGGAACTGGCAATTTAGTGCTCTGATAGCAAAAGTAGCATAGCTGTATACTTTTTTATCCCATCTGTCTAGTGCTCGGGAATCCCTGTATGAGGGTGTGGGATTCTTAGCAGAGGTTGCTTTAATACCTTTAGGCCCTTGAGAAATGGCATCAGGGTCAGCAGTAGGATTTTTGAAAAGAAATGTGTGTGAGTCATGGACTCTGTAATACCTGTCAGGTTTTCTGGGTACAGGAAGTAGGGTGTCAGGAGTCAAACTGGATTCCAGGAAAGCATCGTCCACAACATCCAGGACTGGGGGAATGGCCAGGGGTCTGTGCTGTGGAAGATCTAAGAATTCCCTGATTCTCTTTTTAGACTGAGGGTAGTCCTGACATTCCCATTGGAAATGAAGCTGGTGCCTGCTCAGCGGCTCTGGACCAATCCAAGGGAGAGACAACCACAGGATACTTAGTTGAAGAAGAGTTTTGCATAATACCAGACTCTGAAAGAGTCTCGGTAGCAGCCTGCGAATCCACAGAAGTGGCCATCAGGGGCTGTGAAAGTGCCTCACTGAGGACCGGAGAACTGACAACTAGCTTAACGAAAGCATCATCAGTAGACTTGGACCTGTGCGGTTTGTCTCTGTCCTTATCCTTATGTTTTTTTGGAAGATCTGCTGTCGGATGGCTTACTGAAGCCATATTGGAATTTGAGGACTGTAAGAGAAAATATCTAGCTACAATAAGGGCCCGACGATGTATAGTTCTGGCGTTGAACAAAGCACAAAAGCAACAGCAGGGGACGTCGTGGTCTGGACCTAAGCAAGTGACGCAGTAAGAATGAAAGTCTTGGTGTGGTATTTGCTTTCCACAGGTGAGACAATTGTTAACTTTTTCTGACATCGGTTAGTGCAAGAAAAAAAGGATCCCCAATGGGGTACTTAGTTTTAGAAGACTTCAGCTTCAGTTCGGAAGACGAAAGTCAGGTAGCAGCCAACCGGCCCACGTGCAAACTCCTTCTGCTTTGGGCTCAATGGCAAGAAAGACTGATGTAATGGCGTCGGCTGCCTTACTTTATACTACTGATGACCTGACATCAGTCCTGAAGCAACAGCAACCGATGCAGAAATACTAAGCCTCTGGTATTCGGGCCAGTTGAGGGCTACCCTGGCAGGGATAACCCAAATGTGATGACTTCAACAGTGAAACATGAAGAACATAAGAATATACCCTATGGGATACTGCAGCAGTGGGAATGATGAACATCAAGCAGTTAGCATCTTCCCACCTACTCCAGGGGAAGGAATGGTGGTCTGGTTTTCTGCCTCACCTCAAGCAACTGTATGCTTGCAGGTAAAGAAGCTGCATTAACCAAGAACATGTATGTTGTAAAGAGTGCTCACCCACATGGGGAGAGTAGACACCTGCAGTGATTTGTGCTTACATCAACCACAAGGGGTGGTTTGGGGTTGTGGACCTAAATAAAAATGTCTTCTTTGTTAATATCATCTGATGACAGTAAAGGCTCAAAAACCTTCTTGGCTGCCTTGATTATGTTCTTTTCTGGATGGTTCTAACATCTGGATCAGAGACTCTGAGTGGTGAAACAATGAATGGGCTTACAACGAGTAGAGAGAGATTGACAGCTAGCAGGCATGAAGGCAAAAGGTCCATACACATAAAAGACCTGTATATTTTTTAATAAAAATGAGTAAAGAATGAAATGATTTACAGTAAAAGTGAAAAAGTAAAATATCCCTACAAACATGAAGGCTAATTACTGCACCAAGTTTTAATGAAGATGTATAGTGCAACCTAACTAACTTTTCAGAACATGGTGGGAGGTGGATGAAATGGGGATGTGGTAACACACACACACACACGCACACGCACACACACACACACACACACACACACACACACACACACACACACACACACACACACACACACACACACACACATAAAAAAGAAGAAAAAAAACAGAGAGCATATCTGCACTGAAGAATTCTCAGAGGGATATCAAGTATGAGTCTACAGAAGACCTTACAGACAGTATTTTGTGTACTCAGAACTGATTTGGTGCAGATTCAGGGCAGTACATACACTGTGACTTTGGCAGATTTTAGGATACAATCTGTGCAGTGCAGCCCTACTAGAAATAGGCACAAAACCTGCTCTGATGACCTGGGGAAACTATGCTAATGAGTCTTTACAGATATAACCTAGGGGTGTCCTTTTAGAATGTGGCCACAGGAAAGATGAACATCTATAGTCAGTTAGTTAAATAATGGTATCGCTTGGGGAATCTGGTAAGTCCTGCTTTACTCTACTAGTCAGTTTGGTTCTGAAGTGTGAATAACACTGGAAAGTAGCGATGAAGCTGATTTGTGGAATGAACCTGTGTAGTCTGTGTGTAGCTAATTTGGTAGTAAATAAGGAGAATCTGGTCAGGACGTTTTTTGAGAAATGACTGTTATGTCTGACCATGGATGATGCAAGTGATGCACAAATAGATGTTGAAAAGTACATTAAGAGATATTAAACATTGTTGTCTTTCTGATATATATATATATATAATATACACACACACACACACACACACACACACACACACACACACACACACACTAAAACGTGTACTCTAGACACATGCCCACGCAGATAGACACAGACACACACACACACACACACACACACACACACACACACACACACACACACACACACACACACACTAAAACGTGTATTCTAGACACATGCCCACGCAGATAGACACAGACAGACACACACACACACACACACACACACACACACACACACACACACACACACACACACACACACACACACACACGGATATTGCCATTCTCATTTGTCACTAGATCATAAATCTAATGCCTCACATTTACAGATAGATATTTAACACGTTATGCTCCTCTGCACTACAGTATTAACTAATTCAAGCAAATGGTGTCTATTTGTAGTCTTTCAGTTAACACCCATAGCTACTTATGGTGTCCAGATATTTTTGCATCTGTCATACTTAACTAAGTGAGTCACAAATTAATAACAGGCAGTATTAGAAAGTGCAAGATGTAATTAACAAAACAATACTAAGATTGTTAATTCTGGATGTTCTATCATAGAGAAATTAAGGCCTAAATTTTACTCATTAATATTTTCATATTTGCAGTACTATTTTCATAACTGAGAGACCTACATGTTATTGAGGAGCACAGTGAGAAAACCCCTGCTAGGAAAAAGAAAAGTACACTGTCAATGTACAATTACAGTGCATTACACTGGAGATATTGGTAGTTATTTGCCAATAATTATGACAATATGAAATATTTTCATATGCACTTAATGTTTCTAAAACTGGGTGGCTTACAAACTACTGCATGGCATCAGCTGAAACCTTAGGAGATGCTGAAGAAAAATGTTATTGAAATTTGCACTCCACGCTGCCAATCTTGAGAGATATTCAAGGTTATTTATATTGTTAATTATACAAATGGACATGATTCTTCATATTTATGTAAATATCTTAGTAAGCATGCAGATAGAAACATTTTGTTGCCTTGTGAAAGTTTATGTTCAGCTAACAAAATAAGAAGACAAAATAAATGTAGGTTACACAGTTTCCAAGATATAACAATGTTGTTTAAGAATCATTAGATAAAAATACCACTATGGTTTTGTATTCATAATAATATATTATAGTATTGATGTAAAGACTGCGACTGTACTGAATGTTATCAACACAAAGAAGACTTTTTACTGATAACACTGCTGTTTGTACCATTTTAATATCTTTTTTTCACAAAATATTTGCATTTCTTTATGTTATGTTTTTTAAGTTATTTTTCCCAGAAAATGCTTTGGAATGCAACAGTGTCTGCAGGCTACTAGTTGCATGACATTCCACATCACATAGGTGTTAGCTGTGCTTTGCTTTCTCACATAAGAATCTACAGCTCTAATGGCCAACTGTCAAATATTAAAATGGTATAACAGCTTTGTATTATTGTATGAGGAAGCCATAAAGAAATGTGGTAATGTTGGTGCTAATGAAGCTAGAGAAAAAAGTTCATTTAGAGACATGCCCAATCTTTGGCCACAGTGACTTTTTTTTTTTAAATTAATTAATGATTTATTTTTTAATGCTGGGAAACAGTTCTGCTGTATTTTCTGTGAATCATCACTATGGCCAGAGAGGAAATAACTAGAACAAAATGATGAATATTAAGGGCGGAAAGATGGAAATATCTGCTCACTTTAAAAAAAAAAGTCATGCTTAATGGACAGTATTTCATTTTTATTTATAGTTTTTACAGCTACACAAACTGTCATCACCGATATTTATACCTTCACCACAGTCACATATGAAACAACAAAACAAACTCCTGTAGCTCCCAAAAGAATATGATACATACTGAAAAGTCTACACTTTATTATTTCGTTTGATTTGTCTTTGGCAGGATGTGAGCACATTTATTTTAACAAGATTTCCATTTTAGAACAAATTACATTCTGTACTATGTTCTGTTTCTGAATAAACTGGAAAAATTCAAAATATCCCTTTTTAACTACATTTTTTTAATCTCAGCTAAATATTCAAGATACAGTGTTTGAAAAGCTTATCTACATTGAAACTCCAGAAAATGACAAACTGTGCCTAAAGACCACTGAATATATTTATTTATACCTGAAGCTGACCATTCCATACTGTAAAATGTTTCACCTTTTTCAAAATGTTCATTCTTGGAGAATTAAATGCTTTTT
Organism: Protopterus annectens; assembly: GCF_019279795.1. Taxonomy (NCBI): domain Eukaryota; kingdom Metazoa; phylum Chordata; order Ceratodontiformes; family Protopteridae; genus Protopterus; species Protopterus annectens. The sequence continues at coordinate 476,070,581 of NC_056749.1, read as the reverse complement.
ATTCACAAAACCAACTGATAACATGTTCAACTAGCAAGTTTATTTTGGCTTAGAGTACTGTAATTATGGACGACCTCTAAGACTGCATCAATTATCATGAGAAACCATGAAATGGGAAAATGTGTAGATTTTATTTTATTCACCTGAAGACATAAAACTATTTTATTATGTATTTCCTTTACACGCAATTAATATTTTCAGCTGGTTTAGAGTTTGCTAACCAAATTGCCTATTTAAAATGGCTTGTGGCTCAAAGGTAGAGTACATATTCATGTCATATGGCCATACATGTGGTAATAACAAAAGTGTTCTTTTGATACATTATTATAGCAATAACCCACGCCTGGGTTTGGGTAATGCTGGATTTACCCACGGTTGGCGTGGTTTGGTCACGAGGGCGAAGCCTGAGTGGCCAAACCAAGCCAACCATGGGTAAATCCAACATTACCCACACCCAGAAGTGGGTTATTGTTATTATACAATGACATTATTTAAGAAAAAAAAATAATTACTTTTCTTAAATGATGACATTGTATAATGCCTCCTTGCTGCCTTTCCACAGCAGACTGTCTGGTATTCTGTGGCAGTTCTGATGTACTGTGCATGTGTATGCCTACACAGTACATCAGAGCTGTGGGCAAAAGCAACGGAGAAAGCAAGATCTCTGTTGCTTGTTACTGTTTCACTATGTTAAATGGGTTTAGCATAGCGAGACAGCTTTAAAAAAAGCAACGGAGAATCTCCATTGCTTATTTTAAAGCTGTCTCGCTATGTTAAACCCATTTAACATAGCGAGACAGTTTTGAAAAAAGCAACAGAGAAAGCAAGATCTCCGTTGCTTATTTTAAAGCTGTCTCGCTATGTTAAACCCATTTAACATAGCGAGACAGGTTTGAAAAAAAAGCAACGGAGAAAGCAAGATCTCCGTTGCTTTTTACACACTGTCTCACTATGTTAAAGGAGTTTAACATAGCGAGACAGTGTTTTAAAAAAGACTTATACTAATGGAAAAAGTCCGGGCGACCGGACCTTTTTCCATTAGTATAAGTCGATTTACAACGTGCACGCTGACCAATCACCATGCATGTTTTGGAATATTAATGGGGGGTCATGGTATAATACACATTAACCACTGGTGCAGACAGGTGATACTCTGTACTACAACCAAGCAGCTAAGTCATAGAGAGTATATAGCATTAAGCTTTCAACATGTAATTAATTCTGACATCAATATAGCCACATTGCAGACAGACACTTTAAGAGAAGTATCACACTACATTGTAAATGAAAATTAGAAAGTGTGCCACTATACAGACTACAAACAGACATTTCTTAGTTTTAATCTGCTAAACTTGGAGCCATCGTCTAACTCAGGACATCAGAATGCACACTTTCACTATGAGTGTATGAAAGAGAATGCACCAAAGACTGGAATCCCTGAACTTCATTTGAAGAAAACACCTAGCTGAAAACTACTTTTAAAGTGTTTCTGAAGGGACAGCAAGCTCCTGGCACCCCCAATGTGTATGTGGGGGGGGGGTAAGCCCTACCCCCCAAACGTACATTTACTAACTCTGAGGTTGTACTTACTTGAAAAAGGAGAACATTTTCCCCAAAAAGGGAATCCCTTCCTGCACACCTCACTGAAAGTGATTTCCTCTGGAGGAACTCTTAACTGTCAGCAAGTTGAAGCTTAGGCAGTTGAAGCTCGAGACTTCAAGCTTTGTTTACCAATAATTCAATCCAGAAATGTACATCTATTTTTATTTAAGATTTCAGTTAAAAACATTGTCACTGTTGAATCAGAAATGTCAGCAATGGCCTTCCAACAAGAAGAGTGAACCTACAAATTACAACTGCCTCACTGTCATTAAAAGGCACCAACCAATGCATTATTTCAAGATGTGAAATCTACATAGGTTACTGTAGTATACAAGTTTAAACAGAAATTTTGATACAAACATACTTTGATATAAGTAACATGGGTCCCGCCTTACTCAGAAAAAGAAGTTATGTACTCACCATTGCGCCCTTCATTATTACATATGGGTTCGGAGCCAATCCTCGGCTCCGACTCGGCCAATTACAAAGCTCAAAGTCCCTCAGTTGGCTCATGGCAAGGTAGGTATCCCATAGTGCACTAGTAAGAATTATTTGCTGCTGTCTAAAAAAGTGAACAACAAAGATGAAAGGTCTCCACCCTACAGAAGATAAATACTATCTTGTCTCTAGATCCTCCAAGGATACATGGATGGGGGTAGGTGGGTTGGTTCGTAAGAATGAAGGGCGAGCTGGACTACAAACATGGAACGTTATAGTGAGTACATAACTTCTTTATGTTCTGTAGTCCTATCTCACCTTCATTCTTATATATGGGACAGCGTCGCTAGCAGCTTTTTCTCGGGCGGCTCATGGGAATATACTCCTAAGAACTGTGGAACCAAAGGAAGCTCTACCCATTGAGGCCAAAGCCAATTTGTAATGAGTAATAAAGGTATGAAGGGTAGCCCAAGTTGCTGCTGCACAAATACTGTCAATTGGGACTCTGGCTTGAAAAGCAGCAGACGTGGAAATGGATCTGGTAGAATCAGCCTTAAATTTAAACAGGAGTTCCTTGCCATTGGAAGAGTAAATAAACGAGATACAGTTTGAAATCCAATTTGATAAAGTTATCTTAGAGACTGGCATACCTTTTCTTGTCTCAGAAAAAGATACAAACAATTGGTCTGATTTTCTAAGCTCCTTAGTTCTATGTAAATAGAACCTCAACTGTCTGTGAACATCGAGTTGATGAAATTTATATTCTGCACTGTTTGAATGATTAGGAAAAAAGACTGGGAGTTCGATAGTTTGATTCAAATTAGACTGAGAACAAACCTTGGGATGAAGGATGGATTTGTACAAAGGGAAACTCTGTCTCTATGAAAAATCAAGTAAGGAGGTTTGACTGACAGTGCTTGTAATTCTGGCACTCTTCTGGCGGATGTAACAGCTACTAGAAAAATGGTCTTCCATGAAACAAACTTCAATTCACAAGAATCTGCAGGTTCAAAAGGTGGGGAAGTAAGTTTGGACAAAATGAAATTTAAATCCCAAGGAGTCAGATACAGGCTCCTGAAAAGGAGGTCTTAGCAAGGTAGTGCCTTTTAGGAAAGATTTACACAATCTGTGAGCCATAATATTAGGCTCATGTTGTCCCAAATGAAAACTGGAAATCGCTGCCAACTGAACTTTGATTGTAGCAGCAGCTGATCCCTGATGAAAAAGTTGGGTTAGGAATTCTAACACCAAGGGAATGGGAGCTGTATAAGGATCTACGTTTTTTTCTTTTGCCCAGATAGAAAATGTTTTCCATTTGCTAGCGTATAATTTTCTCGTAGAAGGCTTGTGGGAAGACATGAAGATGTGAGTAACTGCAGGTGAGAAATCATGAAGCCTGACTAGGGATGAAAGTGGAGCAGCCAGGGTGTGGTGGCAGGGATGGAAGGTGCCTGACGTGTGTCAGAAGGTCTGGAGCTGGATTCAGAGTCCATGGATCATATATATGGTGAGGCCAGAGAAAGGGGAACCAAACCTGACGAGGCCAGTAAGGAGTGATAAGAATCATTCTGCTTCCCAAGGTTATTGCTTTCTGGATCACCTTCAAAATCAGTGGAAAGGGAGGGAATGCATAAAGAAGTCCCGGGGGCCAACTGTGAACAAGTGCATCTCTCAGTGTCTCCCTCGGGGGGGGGGTGGTAAGGGAGAAGTAGCTGCTGCATTTGGCATTGATTGGACTGGCAAACAGATCACAGCACGGCTGTCCCCATTTGCAGAAAATCTGTTCCGCTACTTTCTGATACAGAGACCACTCGTGAGGCATCAAGATTGCCCTGCTGAGCTTGTCAGCTATCACACTGGTTGTCCCTGGGATACGTGTTGCAACTAGAAAGCGTTGGGAAGATATCGGCCACTGCTAAACACGAAGAGCCTCTCAACATAGGGGGTAGTATCTGGTTCCTCCTTGTTTGTTTATATACCATACCACTGACATATTGTCTGACTGGATTGCTATCATCCCTAGAGGAAGAAAGTCGTGAAGTGCTTGCAACGCTAGTAGCACTGCTCTCATCTCTAGGACATTGATATGCAAGTGAGACTCATGATCTTGCCATGTGCCTTGTTCAGTCCTGCCTAGATAATGCCCCCCCCATCTGGGAGGCATCTGTTGTCACAGTAGCAACGGGTTGGCGAGGAATGAAAGGTATTCCTGTTGTTAGTTGATCAGGCTGAATCCACCAACGAAGGTCCTTTTTGCAAGATTCTGTTATCAGACTAGAATGAGACAGAGGAAATTGTTGAAGAGACCACTGGGAAAAGAGTAGCCATTGAAGGATTCTCATATGTAGTCTGGCTAGCAGAACTAGTTATAGTAGAGGCCATGGTACCTAAAAGTTTCAGCATGATCTTGGCTTTGACTCTTTGTTGAGGAAGTAGACTGTATATCTGTTGTCTTAGGTTTTGTATTCTGTCTGCAGGGAGATGAGCCATCATGGTGACTGTGTCTATTTTTGTGCCTATAAAAGTCACATATTGAGAGGGTGACAAGGTAGACTTTTCCCAATTTATCGTAATCCCTAACTGAATGCAGAGCTGTATGGTTGCATCCCTGGCTTGTAGAAGTAGGTGCCTGGTGGTGGCGGTCAGGAGCCAGTTATTCAGGTACGGAAACAGATGGAATTCAAGACATCTCAAGTGAGCTGTCACTACTGCCATGCATTTGGTGAACACCCAGGGAGCTGTGGTGAGACTAAAGGGCAGAGCACAAAACTGGTAATGACTGGCTCCCAGCCGGAAGCGTAAATGACTCCTCGATGCTCTGTCCATTTTTATATGGTAGTATGCATCTTGGATGTTTATGGAGCAGATCTAATTGTCTTTCCCTAACAGAGGGAGTATAGACTGCAGTGTTACCATTCGGAACTTAGACTTCGTCACTGATTAATTTAATTTGATGAGGTCCAAAATGGGCCTCCAGTCCCCTGTTCGTTTTGGCACTAAAAGGAATCTGGAGTAAGTTCCGAATCCTATCTGGTCTGCGGGGACAGTCTGGATGACTCTCTTTTGAAGCAACTTTTGAACTTCTATGGTTGCTTGGTCCCTGTGATTGGGTGGAACATCTGGGATTTTCTTGGTGGTATGGGGCGGGGAAGAGAAGGGTATGGAGTATTCTCTGGTAATTATTTTTTGTACCCACTTGTCTTGGGTGATGTTTTGCCGGGCTTCTGGATGCAAAGATAAGCGACCCCCAACTGCCTCCAGAGAAGCACAGTCGGGCCCCACTTCAGGAGTGCTGATAGGGACAGCCACGAAAGGAATCGTGGCCACCCTGGTTTTGCGAACCCCCTGCCTCTAGGGTGACGTCTACCATTAGTTCCTCCTCCTCTGCCTCTGAAGGAGGAATCACCCTGTGCATCCAGGAAAACTCTCTGGGATTTCTTGAACCACATTTTCCCGCCTCTCTGACCCTTAGGGTATGGTCTAGAAGGGACGGAAAAACATACTCCCATGGGAGAGAGAGCTTTCCCTTCCTGCTCGCACCTGGTGAGTGCATCTTTTACCTTTGGTCCAAACAAGGAGGAACGGTCAAAGAGGGCATAGGTAAAGGTAGATTTGAAGGGCTCCACAAAGTTACATAAACGCATCCAGGAGTGTCTCCTTAGGGAAACTCCCGAACCCGCTGCCCTACTCACTCCATCTGCTGCATAGGATATCAGCCTCATGGAAGAGTTAACAATGGAGTTTAAGGTGGACAACTGAGCTGTAATCTTCTCAGGGACTCCTTCAGCTGATGTACCTTGGAGAGTATCTCCTAGCTCCTTTAGGAGATTTCTTTGAAGCCTAGTAAAATGGGTGAGATAATTCAGTGATCTGAGTGTAAATGCCACTGAAGAGAAGATACGCTTCCTGTATCTATCCATAGTTCGAGACTCCTTGCTCGGTGGATGAACAGATGATGAAGTCTTCGTCAGTTCCTTCTTTCTGGCTGCCGCCACCACCATGGCATCTACAGGCACACCTTTGGTCAAAAATTCTTTCTCTTTAGGGGCTGAAAGAAATTTGTTGGGGCTTCTGGGGACTGGTTCCATGGCATCAGGAGTTTCCCACACCTTTCACTAACTAGGTCCAAGAGCTCATCGAAAGGTGGAGACACCCAAGAGGTTGAAAGTTGAGACCCGAAAGCCTTCAGGTACACTGACTCCTCATTAGAAGGGGTGACAGTGGGTCAGCCGCCTCTCTGTTTCAGGATCTCTAAGATATCTACAAAGGAGATATCATCAGAGGAAGACCTAGGGGACCCATCTGACTCCTCAAGGTCAGTGTCCGAGGTGACGGACTCATCAGGGGAGTCTACATGCTTCCTCTTGCAAGTTCTCTTCCGAGGGGCTCCTCAGAAGGATATTCTGGGGAGGTCTCGGAAGATTGAGGGCTACCCAATGGGGGCTCCTGAGGCTGCGGGTTTCTGCTGCCAAGAGAGAGAGATGGTGCTGAGACAGAGGTTGGAGCTATAGGGGGAAGAGCATTGGTGCCCTTGTGCAGAGCTGAAGACCTAGACAGCATGCTCCTCATCATCTCAAATGCAGATCTCTCTGGCTCTGAGGACAGTCCCGGTTCCGAGGAAATGGAAGCAGCCCTCGGCTCCAAAGCAATCGTCTCCAAGAAGGATGTAGGATCCGAGCTCAGCCTAGCTGACGCACCGAGAGGTAGGCTCAGAACTGAAGAGGTTCGGGTCCAAGCATCCCTGTCAGGGCCGACTGGTGAGCTTTGGCTCCTGGACACCAAAGAAGGTGCCGAAGGTGTCGGAGTGGAACTTGGCTCCGAGACAGACACAAGAGGTGCTGGCACCGAGGGTTCCACAACAAGTGGCACCGATAGCTCTGGCTCTGAAGGACCAACATGGCTCAGAGGAGGAAGCAACTGGGTCAGAGCCAGCAACAATTTTGGTAATGCCAACGTCTTCAAGAGTCTAAGCACCACTCTCTACATCCTCTTCAGACAGGCTCTTGGAGGATCTGGACGATAAGGTAGGTGACCTAGATCTCTGCAAAATAGGAGATCTTAAAGTTGGGGAGACTGGCAATAACTCTCTAGACCGGCCCCGAGGTAAATATTCAGTGGTGAGCTCCGAAAAACTTGGGGCCGACACTTGAGTGTCGATATCAATAACCTCAACCAGCTCCAAAGGTAGTGGAGCCACAGAGGTAGAAGGTTTATCCAATTTCGATATTTTTTGAGGAGGTCCAGATAAAGTAGATGGTGTGGGAGAATGTCTCTTGGCCAACTTGACCTTCTCTTTCTTTGAAGAAGGAGATTTGGAGTGTGAGGATGAAGAGCTGGCTAAATACTCCTCAAAGGAAGGCTTAAGAAGACCTTTCAGGATGAGTTTGTTTTTTCTTTCTTGGAGAACTCGAGAGCTAAAAGAATGACAGAAAGAACATGTCTCCTGAAGATGTATGGCACCAAGACAGTAAACGCAATTACTATGTCCATCAGTTATTGACATTTTTTGGAAGCATTTAATGCACGTTTTAAAACCCGAAGGATTATGATCCTTAGACTCCTTAGACATGTTTACTCAAACAGGAAAATACTAGAGAAAGTAGAAAGGAGAGGACAAGGTCCTGTAACTTAAACAGGTCTAGCCCTGCTAGAATCACTGCACACAAGGAAACACAACCGAGGACTAGATCCTCTAACTTAAACATGCTTAGCCCTGCTGAGGAAACAACAACAGAAAAATATTAATAGAGGACTAGGTCCTCTAACTTAAATGGACCTAACCGTAAAAAGAGATAAGACGTTAAGTCAAGAAGAAGCTACCAAAATTAGCAACTCTTCAACAACAGGCTAATTACTAGCTAAAAAAAAATAGTAAAAAAACACTGCACACAGCTATCAACAAGAAAACTAAGCTAGTGAAAATACAATATTAGAAAAATAGGTCCTAACTCAAAAATGGACCTGTGCTAATAAGATTAACTATATCAAAAAAGTAGCACAAAGGTAAGGGATACCACTTGACAAAGAATGGGCCTTACGGGGCAACGGCCAACAAGTTCTCAACCACAACTTCACAAAATTGCAAAAAAAAACCTACTATTTCTTACCTATACTAAGTAAGACTAGGGTATATAAGCTAAGCTAATACTATATGCAAAAATATCACTAATAACAATAATAATGTAGAAAAAAATCCAACTTAGCCACGGCCAAGAAAGAAAGCACTTCTGAACTCGCAGACACGGCAAACGAGAGCTGGGAATTCTTACTGGTGCACTATGAGATACCTACCTTGTCACAAGCCAACTGAGAGAATTTGAGCTTTGTAATCGGCCGAGTTGGAGCTAATCCCATATGTAAGAATGAAGGCGAGATAGGACTACAGAACATCTATTGATTCCTTTTAGGCCAGCCTTATTACTTACCTTGGCTCTCAAGTGGCTTCTGATAATTTTGAGGATGTAAATGGATTTATATGGATTTATCTGGATTTTTTTTCTATTTTTATACAAAGTCTGTGCAGGTGGAATTTATTACCTTTGTAGTACATGAAAAAAAACACACAAACTTTTTTTTACGAACTTTTCTGCATTGGCACTT